>NW_027187244.1:2353792-2369034 GCF_028583685.1 Petaurus breviceps papuanus
ATCCATGTAAAAAGGGGACTCTAAACAAACTTTGGAGCTGCAGAACACACAAAATGACACAGAGAAGCTAACTTCCCACTGAGGACAGCAGAGCAGGCTGGCAGGAATCCAGTGCAGCACTCTGGGAGACAAGCCCAGCCCCACGCTGAGTCTTTAACCCAGGGCGGGACTGACCAGCTGTGGCCTAAGGGACTCCAGATCAGCAGCAGCTGTGGCCATTTCCAGATTTATCAACAAATAGATGCAAAGGACAAAGTGAGAGGTCAGTGCAGTCTGGACTTCGGGACCAGTAAGTGGGAGTGTGTGGCTTTTGCCCCCCAGGGCAAGAAGCCGCTGAGCTGCTGGCACAGCCAGCCAGTGCCACATGCCAGCTTCAGCTCCTGGCCTGCAGAGTGTTGGGGGACCAAGCACCAGTATGAGGGGTAATTGCTCTTGCTTTAATCTTCTTGGATATGGATTGCAGTCTAGGGTGGAAGTCCTGGGGTGTGTGTCCAGCTTGCCAGAGCATGTGGAGACCTCAGAGAGGGCACCCATCTAATACCTCCAGCAGCTGAGAAAACCCCAGTCTTTAGGACGAAAGCTCCCCGGTCTGTTGGCAGAGTACTACTGTGGCAAAAAGCCCAAAAGTCAAGTAATTGAGTGGAAAAATGAGCAAGCAAAGTAAACGAAGCAGACAGAAGATTCCAACATCACACACCTATTTTGAGGACAAAAAGGAGCAAAGCATGGAACAGGAGGAAAACAGGGAAGTCAGAACTCCTGCATCAAAAGCCTCAAAGGAAAATACAAGCTGATTACAAGGCATAGAGGACCTTAAGAAGAAGATAAGAGAAGTGGAAGAAACATTGGGAAGAGAAATGAGAACAATGCAAGAAAATTATGAAATCAGAGTCAACAGCCTGACTGAGGAAAATAATACCTTAAAAAACAGACTGACTCAAATGGCAAAAGAGGTTCAAAAACGCAATGAGGAGAAGAATGCCTTAAAAAGCCGAATTTGCCAGAGGGAAAAAGAATCTCAAAAGCTCAAAGAGGAGAATCATTGCTTCAGAATTAGATGGGAGCAAATGGAAATTAATGACTTTATGAGAAATCAAGATGCTGTTAAACAGATCCAAACAAATGAAAGAATAGAAGGCAATGTGAAATATCTCATGGGAAAACACTGACCTGGAAAATAGATCCAGGAGAGAGCATTTAAAAATTACTGGACGACCTGAAAGCCATGACCAAAGTAAGAACCTAGAAAGCATCCTCCAGGAAGTTCTGAAAGAAAACTGCCCTGATGTTTTAGTACCAGAGGGCAAAATAGAGGTTGAAAGAATTGACCAGTCACCTCCTGAAAAAGATCCCCAAAAGAAAACTCCTAGGAATATTATAGCCAGGTTCTGGAATTCGCAGATCAAGGAGAGAATATTACAAGCAGCCAGGAAGAAACACTTTTAATATTATGGAAACACAATCAGGATAACCCAGGATCTGGTAGCTTCTACACTGAGGGATCAAAGGGCTTGGAATATGATATTCTGGAGGTCAAAGGAGCTGCGATTAAAACCAAGAATCACCTGCCCAGCAAAACTGAGTATCATGTTTCAGGGGAAAATATGGTCATTCAATGGAATAGAGGAAGTTCAAGCATTCTTGCTGAAAAAAACAGAGTTGATTAGAAAATTAGACATTCAGATACAAGAAGCAAAGGAAGCATGAGAAGGTAAGCTGGGAAAAAAACATAAGGAACTTATCAAAGTTGAACTACTTACATTCCTACATGGAAAAACAATAATTGTAACTTATGAAACTTTTCTCAGTAGTTGAAGGGATTAGAAATATATATATATATATGTCTATATATGAGGGTATATGGGCATATGAATACATATGTGAATGTGTATATATATGTTTACAGGTATACATAGAGAGAGGGCACAGGACCAATTTAACAGGAAGGGATGATACTTAAATGGTGAAATTAAGAGGTGAGAGGAATATAATTAGAGGAGATGGGGAGAGACAGATTGGGGTAAACTATCTCATACAGAAGAAGCAAGATAAAATGGTTACAAAGGAGGGGAAGAATAGGAAGGCAAAAGGGAATGGGTCAACTTTATTTCCATTGAATTTGGCTTGAGGAGGGAATGAAATACACACTAAATGGTGTATCTCACCCTCCAGGAGAGTAGGGGGGGAAGGGAATGAGAGGGGGGATGATGGAAGGGAGGGCAGGCTTGGGGGGAGGGAAGTTGGAAGCACCCACTTTTGAAAAGGGACAGGATCAAAGTAGAGAATAGAACAAGTGGGAGGTGGGATAGAAGGAAGGGAAATATATTCAGTCTTTTAGAATATATCTACTAGGTTATTGTTTTGCATTAGCCACCGTACAACCTATACTGAATTGCTTATCTTCCCAGTAAGGGTGGGTGACAAGGGAGGAAAGGAGTGAATCTGGAATTCAAAAATTTAAAAGCAAATGTTGAAATATATATATACTATTATTAATACCATCTTACATGTAATTGGGAAATAAGATATACAGACACTGAGGCATAGATGTCCACTGGAAAAGTCGAAAGGGGTATGGGAGAAAATATGGGAAGAGCAGATTGGAGGAGTGGATATCCTGTGGGACTGCTATTTTGGGGGGTGGGTAGGGGATAAATGGGGAGAAAATTTGCAACTCAAAATCTGGCGGAAATGAATGATGTAAATCAAAAGTTAATGAAGCATTAAAAAAAAGAGTGATTACCCCTCAGACTGGTTGCTTGGTCCCCCTGCACTCTGCAGGCCAGCAGCTGAAGCTGCCAGGTGGTGGCAGCTGAGCATGGCTTCTCACCCCGGGGACAAAGGCCAAGTGCAGTCCCAACTGTCTATCCCAGTTCACACTGCATTGGCCTCTCACTTTGTCCTTAGCATCTATGTGTTGATAATTCTGGAAACCACCACAGCTGCTGGTGATCTGATGTCCCTCCAGCTGGTGGTTGGTCTGGCCTGCCCTTGGGCTAAAACCTCAGGCTAGTGTGGGGCAGGGCTTGGCTCCCAGAGCGTCATGCTGGCCAATTCCTGCCGGCCTGCCAGGCTGTCCTGAGTGGGAGGTTAGCTTCTCTTTGTCATTTTGTGGGTTCTGTAGCTCCAAAGTTTGTTCAGCTTCTCCTCTTACATGAATTGGGGGAGGTTGAAGCCAGAGCCCCATGGACGTCCTGTTTCTACTCCGCCATCTTGACTCTGCGTGACCTGTATTTTTGTATCAGCAATGGTAAACTGTTGCTGATCTGTTACTATGAGTCAGATGGGAATCTCTGCTGATTTAAAATGAGAGAGATCTAGACTTTAATTTGGTCTGGGATATGTGTCCTGGTTATTCTTGTGCAAGCTTTAGATTTTGCTACAAACTAGAACTAAGACCATACTCCATTTGAGCCATAGAGATTCTACTTGCTTCTGCACCACAATTAGACTGTCCCATCTAGGCACAAGTCCATTTCTATGTCTGACCTGGATCTGTAATGGAGACCAAGTGTGTCAGTGGAAAACTCTTGCTTTGCTTTGCTAAAGGTCAAGACGGCAAGGTGTAGGACCTTGTCTTGCCTCTGAACATAGTCCTTGGCTACTAAAATGTTCCACTTAGTATATATTCATCACCAGACTTTATCCCTAATGTGTATAGACCTATTGAATTTGTCTGACTATGTTGACCTGGGCTGCAAAAATAATTCAATGTGCTTTTTTTCTTTGATTTCCTAATCAAGATTCAGTCAGGTGTGAATTTTCTTAGATCTTTTTGGAGGAGTTTTTTCAGGAAGTTCTTCAGATATCTTCCTGTTGCTTTGCATCTTGGTTTACCATTCTGTATTCATTATTGAGCTAGAAATTATTCCTAATAGTCCTTATGCTTGATAGTTTTCATTAAGTGTTTCATGGTTCTTTTCTCTATCCCTCTTCCACACTCTTCAAAGATTTTGCACATTCAGTGGAGTTTACCATGTGAAAAGATAAAAAAAAATATAGGAAAGCAATGGTCCTTAATAGATTTGGGTTGCACTGGTGTTGTTAATACTCAAAGGACATAACAGCTCAAAAATGTATGATCCTGTGATTAGAGGAAGGAAGATATCTTTTTTTTGCCTTTTTGAGGGGGGAAGGCTGGGCAATTGGGGTTAAGTGACTTGCCCAAGGTCACACAGCTAGTAAGTGTCAAGTGTCTGAGGCCAGATTTGAAATCAGGTCCTCCTGACTCCAGGGCCAGTGCTCTATTCACTGTACCACCTAGCCACCCAAGAAGGAAGACATCTTAAGAAAGAGACATATAAAATGGAACTTAACTAGGTACCAGAATATTCAGATAAATGAAGGATGTTCAAAATGAAAATGAAGTATTGTTTTAAAGGCAGATATATGCATGTATACACATGTATGCATATATGTGTGTGTGTGTATATATGTATTCTCAAATGCATAGACAAAGATAGTTAACCAGATAGAATAGAATAGATCAGAATAGATCAAGATGTCTATTTTAAAGACAATGCTAGGAATACGAATCAAATATGGGAGGGAGAATCCAATACGCTTAGCTGAGTTAATTCTGAAACATATAGGGAGCAGAAGGAGCATAATATTGTTAAGTGTTTATGGACTATTTTCCATATAACCATTTCAGGACTTATTTTTAGCAGCAAAGACCCTATCTTTTTCCTCCAACCTGATGTCTCATTGAGGAATATAAACCATCACCCATTCCTTTTACTATAATCTAGAAATTCTATCTACCCCATTTGAATGTGAGGTCCTTGATATCATTTCTGAGGCTTAGGATATTTCCTGGCACATGGTAAGTGCTGAAAATAGGTTTTATAGGGTATTAATGGAGGAACGACCTTGGATTTCTAACCAGTCATGTCCAATTCTCACCTGGGGTTCAAAGAATCTATAGCATGAGCAGCATCCAAACCCTGGTAAACAGTACTGGCAGATAACTGACCGAGCTCAAACCCTTAGGGGAATGTCGAACTCAAGGATGTGAAGACTTCCCCTGGTGAAATGGGCAAATGAGAACAATTTTTTCCAATGGTCATGAAGGCTGCTGAAGCAGGTGCTGTGGAGCACTTAGAGCTTAGCAACAATGAAGATGCCAAGATCATCCACTGCATCCCAGGTCATCCCCAATCATCCTAACTTTTGTCTTACTCTTCTGAACTTTGATGATGCTGGAAGAAAGATTGAGGCAGATGATTTTGTGCAACTCTGCCTCACTTGAATCAAATTCACACCCAAGTCAAAAGATCACCCTGTGATGCCATTGGTCCTCTTGGAAGGACAGACAAGTACTTAATACTAACTCCCTTTTTGATTGATTGACCTAAGCTTATCATGCTTTCTTTTACTTGCATACTATTAAAAAATCTTCCAAGATCCAGAGTCAGCTTACATCATTTCAAGTTGGATTGTCAAAAACCAGTATTCATGTTTTTTAATTACTTTGTTTAAAAGTACTTTTTTTAAGGTTGCATAACTTTTTCAATCTGTCAACCTAATCTTTCTAGATACTGTTGGAGAAATAAAAGCATAGTAAGTGTGTTTGGGGAAAATAATTATAGAATAATTGAGGTGTGTGGTAGTGGGAGAGGGGGAATAAGTTTTCATCAGTGACTTCTGCTCTTCAGTTATTAGTACAAGAAAATGGCTAGCAATCAAAGACTTAGTATCATTCCTGCCTGTCTTTAACACCAGAAGTTGCTCTGAAGTAATTTCCTTTTCCTTCACTCTCAGAGAGTTGACTATCACTATTCCTTGTCTTCACCCCTTTATGTTACCCTTTTCTTCATAGAATCATAGGTTGACAGTTTGGGAAGGAATTTGAAAATACCATGTACTCCAATACCTTTCAAATTGCATTTTTTTCATATTACTAGTTTCTTCTTTTACCTTAACTGAATCTTTGTTTTTTAAGATGACCCAATTCCTATTGAGTCTCTTCCCATGACTTACAGTAGTCCCTCCTGTTTGTGATCTCTTTAACTTTGGATTATAAGTTTTTTTTTTTACTTCTTTTATCTGGTTATTTAGTTCTTCCCCTCTTTTTTTCCTTCTCAGTCAAATAGATTTCTCCTCCTCCATTTCCACTAATGGTCATCATTTTAAACTTATTTTTACTTCCCCTTTTCACTTTTCTCATCTATTACCCTGATGTCTGTTCTCTTACTGAGACCACAGAGATTCCTTTCCCTTCATTGCTAGCACTCAATGATTCATCAATAGGCAGGGTGTCATAAGGTTCTGTGTATAATACCCCAGGTCTGCTTCTCCATCATTATATCTACCTGAATTTTCACCTTTATCTTTTCTACTTATGTACATTTATAAAGACATAATTTACCACTCTACCTTCTGTCAGTTGATGTTCCTCTCCTCACCTATAAAATTCATTCACCCTCTCTATTTCTGTTGTCTGTGGAAATTGAGAAGTAAATAATCTCTCCAGGTGTGTTTTCTTTCTGAGAATATTTCAAGCATTATTGAACATCCATCTTTTTTTTCTCGTTTATGATTAAGATCAGATTTTCAGGAGAGGTCACCCTAGGCTGCTTCTTGAAATGCATTGCTTGGGGTGGCTAGGTGGCATGGTGAATAGAGCACTGGCCCTGCAGTCAGGAGGATCTGAATTCAAATCTGGCCTCGGACACTTAACACTTACTAGTCATATGACCTTGGGCAAGTCAGTTACCCCCAATTGCTCTACCTTTCCCCCTCCAAAAAAGCAAAAAAAAAAATCCATTGCTCTTGGGAATACATTATTCCATTTCCTTTTGCATTTTCTGGTGAGTGCAGAATACTCTTGTGTCATTTTAATTTTCTTTCCTTTGTATTCATAAGTCTTTCTCCTGATTGTTTAAAGGATTTGTTGTTTCTGAATTGAATTGCTAAATTTAACCACTGTATATCTTACACTTTGCACTCCTGTAGAAGTGTGCCTACACACATGTGTATACACATATTTTCTAGAGGTGATCTATGGATTCTTTCAATTGGTGTTTCAACTTTTGTATTCAAAAGTTCTGGGCAGTTTTTTTTTATTATTTCTTGGATCTTGGTGTTCAGGTTTTTTGACCTATGTTCTGGGAGACCTAGAATCTATATTTTCTCAGTACATTCTGTATTTTAGAATAATATATTTTGTTTGAATAGAGACCATATTTTCTTTTAACTATTTTTTTTACTTCTCTTTTTCTAGATTGTCCTTCATTTCTCTATAGTTTCATTTTCAATTAGTTTCCCTCTCTGTTTCTTTGTTGAGACTATCACAGATTCAAATTTTCTTATTCTGTCATTTATTTCTACTGTCCAGGCCATAATTTCTATTCTCAGGATTCTTATTTCTCTTTTAAATTACTTAGGGAAATGCTCTCTTCAAAATCCTCAAGGTCCCCTGTCTCATCAAGTGTTAAATCATTTTCATTTGTTTTGTGGTATTTATTCATGGAAGACTGAATTCATTTACTAATTCTGGAGTCTATTTCCTTTTCATGTTAAAGTTTTCCCTGTTAGTTTATCTACTCATGCTCAAGATCATTGAATTTTCTCCCTCCTGAGATATTTGTGAATTTCCATCTCTTTATTCCCTTATTTTCCCTTTCTGCTCACTTTAGGACTTCCTTGCCTCTGAGGTGGTTTGCCTGGGGACTAGACAAAAAGTTCTCCACCTCCTTCCATGCTGGGCAATTCATGATTCAACAGTTTAAGTCTCTGCCCCAAAGTGACTTTTGAGGCATCAGAATTGGCCCCAGTAATATGCTGCACTCTTTCCCTCAAGCAAATAGTGAAGTGATACACAGTACCCCACGCCCCACATGATATAATATCCCATTCAATCTGTTTCTCAAGTTTCTGGTTCACTAGTCCAGAGTTCTACCACACTGGTGTTACTATAACCTGGGGTGATTTCTGTCATTTGGAATTTGAATCTCTGAGGCTCTGGGGTGTGGGAGATGGGATTGAGTTCCATTTCAAATCCAGAGAATATTTCCTATACATTTCCATATGTTCCTCTGTTCTCTTGCATTGATCTTATGTAGCATAGAACACTACCAACTTTTGAGACTTGAGTAAATTTCTGCAGTTTGGAGCTTGTTCCTAGCATTGAAAACAAAAAAATGGGGATAAGGGTGTGGGGTTAGCTTTGTTGCAAGCCTGTGGTTTGGGTTCTTTAATCACCTAACATCATATTGAACTAAGGGGGATAAGGTGTTTAGGGAGATCAAAGTAAGCATTATTTCATGGACGTTCATGGTACCTTTGGTGTTCCTCTCATCATAGAACTTGGAGATAAATGACGTTGCTTTATTTTTGGTGTATAATTTCTATTTTAGAGAGGTTCTGAGTGGTCTTAAGGACCAGAGAAAATATCAATTCCTCCATTTTGTTGGTCATATGACTAAGAATAGCTAACACTTTCATCATAAAGATGAAACCAAGGCCTAGATAGGTGGAATTCTTTGTCTAAGATTACACATGAAGTAAATGGAAGTACCAGGATATGAAAACAGGTTGTTTCCCCCCCCCAAGTAACCATCTTCCAACTTTACCATGTCAATCTAGCATATGGATTATTGTTTCTTCTAATCACATAAATGGTTCATAGTTCATAGTTCTTCTACTACTTAGGGAAACTCCTACCTTTAATTCTATTCAGACTGTGTACACCAAATCATCAATACTTAATGCATTGCTTTAACAAATATATAATGAAATAAACATTAATAAAATTATAGTAAAACATAAACATTTACAAGAGTTAGCATCAAAAGTTTTTTATCTATTCAAATAACCAGAAACTTTAATCTCCTGACTGATTAACTTAATTTTAACACTTTTACCACCTTAAATGGGTGGCTGATCCATCAAATTGGTTGAGATTCACTTGCCTCAAATTGCAAGAGAGATGGTATCTGCATCGTCTAGGAATAACTTTATCTTATTATAGGAATTCTGCTTTTGATAAATTCTGATGCTGCTTAGATATGTACACTCATGACTGCCACCTTTGGAGCTGGCTTGCAATCTATCTCAGCTCACTGCATTTACTATCTAGTCATAAAGCTGATTCATGCCCAAAAGAACACTCCCACTCTATTTATGTTTTATTTCAGGTAGGCTGCTAAAGAGTTTGCATTGTCTGGATCCCCATACTCTTCTCCTTCTCTAATAACTATCCAAAGTCCCCATATTCCCTTTCTCCTTGCAACTATTGCCCATCTCTGGATACAAATTAATAAGCAAAATTTACATCAGGATATCATTGGAACTAGAAGAGCTTTAATCATTACAAGAAAAAGATGGTGAAATAAGGGAAGCTCTCACCTCTGTGTATTAAAAATGTAAGGACATGAGATGATTGACTTAGAGTTTAAGATGACCTTAAAGTCCATTTAGTCTAATCTCATCTTATAGAGGGAGAATCTGTTATTCAGGAAGGTTAAGCTATTTGCACATGGTCATTTCTTCCCAGCTGTTAAATGCCACCCATCTGCTCCGATAAATTTACTTTATCAAATCCATAAGTTATCTCTAACTAATTTGAGTCCCTATGGCTTCTGGTAGATTTCTAATGTTAAAAATCATGGAATGGTAGGGAAACTGTTTGACTTGTAATCACTCAAGAATTAGCTTTGAATTTCAAGTATGTGTAGCAGTAAGCCCCCCAGTGTCCCCAGGGTGGATGCCCATACAGGTTCTTGGATCTGCTTTGTTAAAAGAAAGCAACTCAAAATGGGTTAACAAGCTTACTTTAATCAGTCATATGTATCATTTACCTAGTTCAGGGGAAAAAAGGTCAGCACCCCGAACTTCAGAATATAGAGACAGAATTATCAAGACAGAGAAAGAGATCAAGTTGACATTTTCATCCATGCCAAACAACATCTGGGTTTCAAAGCCAGGGGCTCTGGACAACAGCTTCCCAGAATTTCATCTGATCAAATCACAGAACACTTCTCAAAGTGAGCCCCAAAACAAAGCCTCACATCAGGGCTTATACAGCCTTCTCCTGGCTCAGAGAATGTGACAACCTTATTGACCCACTGGCCAATCAAAAAGTATCTACTGAAAAACAAGCCTCCCACCCCAGGCTCCAGGTGCATTTTAGCCTAGGGGCAGGGAAGATCTTCAAAATTTACATTCCCATTACACTATGACATCAACTGACTTGTGCAACACTAGAAAGGTCACTTGATCTCTAATTTCCTCCTTTGTCAAAAAATGGGAATAATGATACTTAAAATATACTTCATGGATTACTGGGAAGAAAGGTCTTTTATATTCTTGGGAAAGTATAGAATATGATCTATTATTATGCAGTTAGAATGTTACTTCAGATTTATGTTAATGCACATTTCTTGTTTCTCTTACTGAATTATAATATTCTTAAGGAAAAACTCTGTTTCATTAATGTTTGTATACCCTGGAGCACAGAGCACAATACAAGGTGCATAGGAGGAGCTGAAAAATTTTGCTTAATGGGAAATAGATATAGATAGATAAGTAGGCAGGTAGATAGATAATAGCACAGGATTTCATATATTAGAAAGAGAACTGGAAGCCATAGCCAACTCTGTGAGGGATATTGCATCTGAAAGGTGAAAACTAGATACTCCCCCCAAAAGGTAGATGATTGATAATATGGGATATTTAAGCTCAAAATTGTACTTAAATGTCACTTTAGTTTAAATCTCTCATTCTGCACAAAAGCAACAGGAGACATAGAGAGGTAGAGTCAATTAACAAATTTTAAATTGGAAGACACATAAAGTGTAATATAATTCAACTTTTATATGAAAGGTATCTCTGCTATACAATAAGTTGCGAATGATCTTTCCTTCTTTACCTGAAGACTTTTGATTAGGGGAAATCCACTACTGCCTAAGGGAGACCATTTCACTTTGGGGCCTCTTTAATTCTTAGGAGATTTTCTTCTTTATCATACCTAAATTCTCCTGTTTGCAACTTTCACTCAATACTTGTGGTTCTGCCAGTTGGGACAAAATAGAATAAGTATAATTTCTCCTCTACATGATAGTCTTTTAATTTCTTGAACATAGTTAGCATGTCACTCCTATATTTCCTTCTTTTCTTCTCTATCTTCTCTAGGCTACGCATGCCTGATTCTCTCAAAAAATCATTATATGACATAGGTTCAAACCCTTTCAGAAATCAAATTGTCACTATCTGTATGAGCTCTTACTTATCAATTTACTCTTAAAACTACCCATCCAGATCCAAAACCAAGTTGCTATCCTGAATATTTGTTGTCCAACCTTGATTCTCAGTCTTCCTGGTCCAATGAACACATTAGCCTCCCAAAGCCACCCATTTTCCTTCAGAAAACTAGAATCCCAAGGATTCTATAGCACATAGAGAGACTAAATCTTTTCTTCCACAACTGCCACCTCTGGTGCCAAGTTTTGTCCTTTGGGGCCAAGAAGAACACGTTTCATTCTTCTTCAACATGACAACCTTTCAAATACTTGAAGACAGCAACCATGTCCCATTTTCTCATCTCTATAAAAATCTCTATGAAAATGATCATCTAACTGTGAAAAAAGCTGATCAAATCATTTCCTGAGTGAAGGCTTTGATACAGCATAAGGGGCACTGAAAGGGAAAAGACAAGAGAGAGGAAGACACACATACAGACAGAGAGACAGAGACAGTGAGAGAAAGACTAAGAGTGGCAAAGACAACTTGACCTACATTTCATCAGTGACATGGTTTTGCTACAAGGCATAAACATTTTTAAGCTAAATTATATTCCAATGACTATTATCAGTAACAGCTGGGATGTGAACATTTCCTATAGAACTTGGAATTCAGAATTTGAAAGTAAGGGCTACTTAATTCCATAGGGTCAAATGGTTTCCCTATGTTCTATAACCATGGGCTGTATTTCTAACAGTGACCAGACACTTTTCAAACATGATTTATTGTTCATGAGAACAGTAGGCTCTGTTACCAATGGATCATCACAAATCAATTCCAGGAGTTGAAAGACTCAAAGTGAGTCTGTAGCATCATTATCATGTAATGCTAAGTGAGAACAACTGGAAATAATGCAAATAAAGATTGGGACAAAGTGAGGGAGGAGTAAGTAGCAATGACACAGAAAATAGTTTAATTTCTTATGCAGATGCATTGGAGCATAGGGTTCCCACACCCCAGAGAATGGTCCTTAAATCTGTGGTGTTTAGGGGAAGGAAAGACCCAGAATGGAGGAATTACAGTAGTAGGATTCTGATGATGTTTTTTGTATCCAGATCTCTGACCTCAGTATTTAGTCCTGTAGGTTCAAGCTCAGTTTGCCTGCTGCTGTTAGGTCTGTCCGAGTAATTTAAAAGATGTATGAGAACCTCAATCTGAGAAATGAGGGCATTTGATTTAGGTGAACAACTATAGGAAAAAAAAACTGAAAAAAAGGAATTAAAGGAGGTGATTTCAAATGCAGAAAGATGAAACTACTTCTTGAACCAACAGAATGATCAGGGCAGAGAATATTATTAGTGGGCTAAGTCCTTCGTAAAAATGACTTTGGTTTCTTCCCCTACTTTATCCTCCATTAGTCTTATCCCCTGTTCCTTTAACTTCATTTTCCCTTTCATCTGTCACTTTTTCAGTGTTTTCTTCCCAAATTACATCTTGGACTTCAAACTTAGGTAGGTCATTTGAAATTCCCTTTCTTAATAGGTCAAAGTTAATAAGTCAGAGTTACATCATCATTTAAAGTGTTGAAGGGAAATGGAAATTGGGTGGTAAGTTTCTTAAATCCATGAAGTGGTGATATCTGATTATTTACAGAGGAAGTATTTAACATTAGTAAAATCTTGCATACATTTTACATATTTATTTTTTTTAAGCACAGACAGAAATATTTTAATAGAATTTGAATTGTATTCACTGATTCTCAGTGTTTAAAATATACATTAATAGAAACATGAAGTGTCCTCTGTTGAAATCTCCAGATTATTCATTATGTAGTGCAATTCTGAGATGTGAATCAGAAGTAATTTTGCCTGCAACTTAACACCATTATACAGCATCAAACTTATGAGGCAAGGTGACTCAGATTCACTGTGTATCTGTCATAAGCCTAATGAGAAAAGTTCTTTGAAGTTTTATGGGGAAGGGGTAATAAGTATATGTAAGATGGAAGCATGAAATTGGAATTACTCTCTGGGAGCTGATCTAGTTCCCATGAGAAGGAAGGACTGACTCTTCACTCTTGGCAGTTCACTAGTCTTCCCAATTCCTAGTGTTCTAAGAGATATTCAGGAAGGCCCTAGAGGTGAATTAACACAGGTTATGGATCTGCCTCTGGGGGAGGGATAAATGTGGTGGGAGGTATAAAGAGTTTCTCTTTTATGAGCAGGGACTTATCTAAAGCATAAAGATAAACCCAGTTCTGAATATAGCTGCTAATATAATTTCTATCTCTAGAAATTCCTAGAATTCCCACTTTGCTTACCAAAATCTTGTCATAATCATAAACTTGGAATATTAAAAAAATATTTAATCTGTCTGAAGAAATAGATGCTGACTATATTTAGAGTTGCAATTATATTTTTCAAAAAATATTTTATTCTAATGAATACTTTTGGATGTTGAAATGCTATTGTATCACAATGGTATTTCTTTCATTTTATTTTTGTTGTTATTAGTGATTTTACTTTAAAAATATCATTTTTACACATAGAATTGACAAAGTTTTTTTAGGTATTGGGGATGAACTTTCCCTCCTGCCAAAAAAAAATCGGCCTCTCCTTAGAGGAGTTTTTGTTCTCCTGGAAGGATAAGATATACTTACAGATCAATGGATACAAGGTAGTTTGAAGAGGGAGGTGATTAACAACCAGGGGAATCAAGGAAAGAATCCCCATGGGAGATGTCATCTGAGTTATAACTCATATTTACAAATGAACTAGGGATACAAAGTTCTCTTACAACTCCACAATATATTTTAAATCTCACCAAAAGCAACAATTGATTTAATCATCCCATAATCAATGCAAATATAGGTTTGTTTCTATTTATTATAACTATAAAAATAAAATATATAAAGACTTTATGTGAACATTTGAATATTTTGTTTGTTCCTTTGGTTTGCTTCAGTTTTAATTGAACAGAGAGGTAGACCAATGTATTCTGAGAAATTTTCAACATAATTTTTAAATATATGACAAAGCCAGGAGTTGTAGGATACAGCTATAATCCTTGCTACTGGGAGAGGCTGTTTGTTGTATCCTTTGAGTTTCAGAGGTCTGAATCAAGTGTCTGTGCTACACTCCATCCTAAAGTGGTGAGTCCCCAGGAGAAGAGGTACCAGGCTTTCAATGAAAATAGAGCTAGTTTAAGCATCTGTCCTGATCAATTTGAAGCTATGAGTGACTGTTCTACTTGTAGCCTGGATAAAATAGAGACAGATTAAAACAAAATAAAGGATGAAAGAGGGAAGGAAGGAATGAAGAAAGGAGGAAGGGGAAAGGAAAGAAAGAAGATGTAGCAGCAAGCACCCCAGCATCCACTTGATGGCTGCCAACACAACTTCTTAAATCTGCTTTTCTAAAGGAAAGCAATTCAAAATGGGTTAACAATCATGCTTTAATAAAACATGACATTTACCTAGTTCAGGGGAAAAGGTCAGCACCCTGAACTTCATAGAATACAAACAATTTACAAGCAGAAGTTACAAGCAGACAGAAAACAGATCAGCAGACAGGCTTCCAGATGTCTGACCATTTCATCCATACCTAGTCAGTTACCAGAGAGGGAAGCACCAACATCTGGGTTTTCAAAGCCAGGGGGGCTCAACGGCTGCCCAGAGTCTTGTCTGATCAAATCACACAACTAAACTCAAAGTGAGCCCCAAAGCAAAACTTCACATCAGGGTATATATAGCCTTCTCCTGCCTCAGAGAATGTCATAACTCTCTTGACCCATTGTCCAATCACCAAGCACCAAGGTGTGGGCATTCCTGAAAAACAAGGCTCCCACCACAGGCTCCATGTGACCACATTCAGCATATTAGGGGGCAGAGTATATTTTCAAATCAGACAAGGTTCTCGCAGTCATTTAGAGCTATCAAAGGGCCTAGGGGCAGGGAAGATCTTAGAGTCCCATTCCCATAACAGAAGGAAAAAAGGAAGGAAGGAAGGAAAGAAGGAAGGGTGGAAGGAAGGGTGGAAGGAAGGAAGGAAGGAAGGAAG
>NW_027187244.1:2369044-2426971 GCF_028583685.1 Petaurus breviceps papuanus
GTGGAAGGAAGGGTGGAAGGAAGGAAGGAAGGAAGGAAGGAAGGAAGAAGGAAGGGAGGAAAAGAGAGAAGGAAGTAGGCAGAAAGGAAGAGAGAAAGAAAGGGAGGGAGGAAGGATGGAAGGAGAAAGAGAGGAAGAAAGGAAAGGAAGCAAAGGGGAGAAATGAATGAATGAAAAAATGAAGGAATATTGCAAAAGATTGGTTCTTCTTGTGTAGAGAATGAGGTAATAACTATTACAGATTCTATTATTATTAAAAATGTAAGGAAAATTAGAGGAAGGTTCCAGGCACACTGTATCCCTTTTTGGAGATTTATGAGAGACCATGGACAGGTGGCACGTAGAATGGGGAAGTATCAATGAGTTAACATCTACATCTCTAGATAGAGGCTAAATCTAGGTACAACTCTTGGCTTTCCTACTTATTTCTTATGCTACCTTTGGCAAATCACTTCCCATTTTGTATCTTAGTTTATGAATTAAAAAAAATTAGACAATCCAGGAGGCTTCAATGTTAAGAAAATGGTAGGGTACTGGGCTAGGTCCCAATCCTAATTCTATTATTTACTACTTGGGAGACCTTGGATGAATTACTTTATCAGACAATTGATCCATTATCAAGTGTTGATTAAATGTTAACTATGTCAGAGGTACTGTTCTATGTTGTAGAGATACAAATACAAAAGTGAGATAATTCTTGTTGCTAAAGAGTTTGCATACTATGGGGACAGATACAATAGGTTCACAGCTAAGTAAATGTAGGATATATCCAAGAAAAATGCAATGCTATTAAGGGCAGGACACCAAACATCTAGGGGGATGAAGACGAGGTTCATTCCCACTGAAGGAGGTGGTACTTCAGCTGAACCTTGAAGTGATATAAGGATTCCAGGATTCAGAGTGAAGGAGGGAGAACATTCCAGTCATGGGGAATACCTTCTGTAAAGATATAGAATATTATATATGTAGTTGTTTTTGTTGATGATGAAGTTTTTGTTTTGTTTTGGTTTTTTGGTTTTCAGTAGTGCCTGACTCTTCCTGACCCCATTTGGGGTTGTCTTGACAAAGGTGGTAGAGTGGTTTGATAAGAAGTTCATCCACATATTAAATGGAAATCCAGATTTCTGAAATGTCTACCTATTTGTGCTCTTAAATTTAAAGAGAGTTCAATCACATAGTTTCTCATTCAAGTAGTTACTTATTGGATAGATAGAAATGCATAGCTAATACTAGTAATAGTAGCTAACATTTATGTAGTACTTTAAGGTTTGCAAAATAAATTACAAATATATCATTTGATCCTCATAGCAACCTCATGAGTGAAAAGCTATTATTAACCCCATTCTACAGATGAAGAAAGTGAGGCTGAGAAAGATTAAGTGACATTGCTGAAGCTCACGTAATTATTTAAAGTAGTATTCAAACTTAGTTTTCCTGTTTCCAAATCCTACAAGCTAGCTACTGCATCCCTTAGCTGTCCTTATTTTTAAGAGGCATGTAGTGTTGCCTGTTGATAGGAGAGCAGAAAAAAGTAGGAGAGTCAAGATTTTTAAAGTGATGAATAATTTGATTCATTCACTAAATAAGTTTTTGCCTTAGTTTGGTACTGGTTGTTCAATGTTCTTTCTAGTCTTCTATTTCAAAGATACATTTCTCTCTCTGATTCATTTAGAAACCCCTTGAAATAAAGAACCTATCCTCAGCTATTTTGATTCCCTCCCAAACATTCTCTATTCACAGCTGAAAACTGTCATCAAAATCCTAGGCTTGGTCAGAGCAGTGAATTAAGCAACAGAGTCTCACTTTTTTTTTGTTATAGGGTGGATAGAGGGAAGAAAGTACATTTATTAAGTTTGGGTCAAATTTCAACTACTATCATTCTGGGCTGTAGGTTGTGCCAAATGTACATTCTAAAATATGCTCATATGTACATCTTTCAAGCTCATAGGTATGAAAATACATGCTAATCACTGAGTGAGAAAGTCTCTTGTGACCTTGGCATTTCAATTTCTAGTCATGATTTAAAACAGAAATGAGAATCAAAAAATATTACATTATTAACAAAGGTTCATTTGATTTTGGCTCTAGAAATGAACAAAAAGTTCAGGTTCAGTTTTATTTTTTTTCTTCTTTGACAAGGCCCTGTAATCTTCCTTCCTGACTCTGTCTGTGGCCCTGCCCTCAACTTCCTCAGTTTCTAATCTAAGTAATCTTCCCCAGAAAGGTCCCAAACACACCTGGGGCCTTTGCTACCTTCAACTGTGAGGGCCAAATTCCCCTTCATGGGACAAAAATCTCCTCTATTTCTATTACAGATCTTCCTTAATGCAGGCCTGACACCACAACCTCCTAATCTCCATACCTCCTCTACTCCTATGTCATTGAGGTGGGGTTTCACAAGATACATCACAACCTGTCAGGTGGTTACATATGAGAGAGGACCCAGAGCAGTTTAATCACATTCTTTCCTCAATGGGCCTCTCTAGAACCACTCCCTAGACTCACTCCTCAGCAGAAAAAGCATAGTTCTATACTTTTACACTCTATCCATCCCCATGACACTAAATCCTTGGATGTCAAAATACAAACCTCATTCCCCATCCCCAGTGGGGCTTTCCATAATCCCATACAGCCTCATAACCACCATCATCCACAACATTCCACTCCAGAGCTCCTAAATTTTGTAACCTTTTGGGATTCCCATTCCATAACTGACACTTTCTTTTCATTTTGATTCTTCCTTTCTCACCCCTTCTATCTACTGGCACTCATTAAGATATAGATCCTTATGATGATGCTTTCCTCATCACACATTCCAGAACAGGATGAACTGCTCCTTTAAATACTCCTCAATTTTGCCAATTCCTATAATCTCCTGTTCTCCCTTCAGTTACACACAAAAACTTGATCCTGCCTGCACATACATTTTCCATATTCATCAACTTCATTTGTTTTTGTCTGATCATAATTGTTTATCAGTTCTTTCCATTTCCTCATGCTTTTTTGTACCTCTTTAATCTTTATCCTAACTATGATCTTCATTTCTTCTATCTGTCTTCTTAATTTTTTTCAATTAAAAAATATTCTCCTTTCAACCTTCTTCCCCCATTTTATGGCAAATATGAACAGTAAAATAAATTCCTGTATTAATTATGTCCAAAATAGATCTCTTTCTGAATCTTTAATACATCACCTTTCGAGAAGTGGATAGGATGCTTCTTCCTCATTGGTTCTCAAGAACTGTGGTTGCTGATTGTTCTGATCAGAGTTCTTAAGTTTTTCAGTCATTTGTCTCCAATGTTATTATATAAATTGCTTTCATGATACTTCTTATTTTGCTCTATATTGCCTCAAACATGACTTTTCAGGTTTCTCTGAAACCATCTCCTTCATTATTTTTTCTCATTCCTCAGGTTCTCTCCCTCCCACTCACATCAATACTGCTTCAATATCTCTTTATTTGCTATCTCAAATCCTTGGTAAAGCAATTCAATTCTTTACTATCTTCTACTCTCAAATGCTTGTGTTCCCTCCTGTTTCTAATTACACCTTGCCAAACTCAGCCTAAGACTATCTCTTTCATCTTCCTCCTTGGTTCTTGTTCACCTTTTTCTGAACAGACTGGTAGCAAATCCTGAAAAACCATGCTGCTTGGATTCACTGTGGATTTATATTGTCTAATTTTAACTAGGTGGGCAGCTAGATGGCACAGTTGATAGAGTACCAGGTCTGAAATCAGGAAAATTCATCTTCCTGATCTCAAGTCTGGCCTCAGACACTTATGGGCTGAGCAAAGTCACTGGGCAAGTCACAAACTCAACAAATCTCAGTTTTCTCAACTATAAAATGAAGTGGAGAAGGAAATGGCAAAATACTTTAGTATCTTTGGAAAGAAAACTCAATATGGGGTCACAAAAAGTAAGATGAGACTGAAAGCAGCTCAACAAGAGCAACAACAAATATCAGCTAGGGTACCACTTCAACAAAACAATTTTTCTACCTCTCCTTAATTTATTCAATGTCCTATTTGGTTATTCCAAGTATTCATGTCTCCTCATGCTTCCCATGCCACCCTAATCCTGTACTTTGTCAAAAGCCATTCCCTGTGAGCTCCCTCTTCTCCACTTCTTGTCTTATGTTATTCATTATGTTCTCATCAATTATCTCCTCCTTCATTTTTATCTTTGATAAAGAAGCTGACCTCCTTGCCTCTACATGCATTATTGATCTTATCTCCTCCCATGTTTTCATGCCATGCACAGTGACATCTTTAGGTTTGTCACTGTTACAAAAGACAATAAATTTTGAAGAGTTAAGAAGCACTGGGCTTATGAAGTCTCAAAAAGAACTTGTAATGTTCTTTGTTACCTTGTAATTTCCTGAACCACACTCTTGAAAAGTGTATGTTTTATTTCACTTTGACCTAGAATGACTATGAAATACAAGCAAAGTACAACTAGGATAATTAATTCTCCCCTGCCACAGGGATTCATTCTCCTTCTCATTCTGTTTCTCTCTGTCTCTCTCTCTGTGTCTCCCCTCTCTTTCTCTCCATCTCTTTCTCTCTCCATCTCTGTCTCTCTTTCTTTCTCCCTCTGTCTATTTCTCTCCTGTCTCTAAATGCATATGTAAGGAAGCAGAGAAGTTCAGTAATCATCCTGAGGATACTAACCCCAAGAAGGCAATGGGTTGCTATAATTTCTCCCCACATTTTTCCTTTCTACAGTTATGTTTTTACCTAGTATCCACCAAGCTGCTTTCTGCTTCATTCCCCACCCACACATTAAAAAAAAGAGAGAAACACAGAGGATTCTGGGAAGATGGCAGAGTAGGTCAGAAAATTCTAAGCTCTTCATATTTCCTTCACAAAAAAGATAAAATAGTACCACAGGGTGAATGTACAGCAGCAATAATACAGAAGAGTTGGGCCAGAACAGTGGTCCTCCTGGGACAACCAGAGAAGTTCTGAAGAAAGATTCCAGTATGGAGGTTCAGCCTAAGTAAAGTGTAAAAACTTCAAGGCTAGCTGCAAAAAATTAGAAGCAGCAAGCCCTGGGGGCAGCTGGGTTGGGAGGTAGCCTTTACCTCAACCACAGGAATTTTCACTCCTAGATAATGTGGGGAGTCTGCCATCTGAATGGGGGAAGATTGAGGTAGCCTCTGCTGACAAGAGACACCAGGTCCAGTTATGTGGCCAAGATGCAGTCTTGGGTAAGAAGGAACCAGCATTCATCTGGTGAATGCAGAAACAGAGGGGTAGGAACTCTGCTGTCTATCGACAATTATAGGAAAGATACATTCTTGGTCTTGATTCCAGGCTGGAATAGAGAACAGAAGTTTATATCCACTGGAGGGATCTCATGAAGCAACAGTATTTCCACCATAGTGGGGAGATAGCTATGGCTTGGAGGGAGAAAGGGTCCAGGAAAAGCTCAAAAAACAAGAGTAAGAAAAACCTGAGGCCACATGCACCCTGCCTCATGCCCCAGTATCAGAGGAAATTATAACAAGCTACAAAAAAAAATGTGCAAAGGAGAAAGAACGCAACCATATACAGTTACTAAGAGAATGGAGAACATGTGGGTTCATTTTCAAAGGAAGCAAAAAAAAAGCCTCTCCTACCCCAAAGAATAATGTCAAATGATCACCTGCACAAAAATAATTCATAGAAGGACAGAAACAGGGGCAGCTAGGTGGCATAGTGAGTAAAGTGCCAGCCCCAGAGTCGGGAGGACCCAAGTTCGGTTCTGGCCTCAGACACTTAACACAAAAAAACTAGCTGTGCAACCTTGGGCAAGTTACTTAACCCCAATTGCCCTCCAAAAGGCAAAAAAAAAAACAAATAAAAAAACAACAAAAAAAGGACAGAAACAAACACCATAAAAATCAATAAGAGAGAATGAGGAATTGTTTTTAAAGCAAGAACAATCTAAGAAAAACAGGATTATGAAAAGAAAGAAAACCAACCTGGAAAAGGAGAACCAGAATCTTAAGGAGGAAAATTATCTTTGAAAATTAAAATTGGGCAAGGGAAAGAAGCCAAGTTATAAGAGAACAAGAAATAAAAGAGAATAGAATTAAAAATAGAAGAGAATATGAAAAATATTACTAGAAAATAACTGATTTGGAGAAAAAATGAAGAAGAAAAACATCACAATAATCAGAGAATCTGAAAATTATGCTTAAGAAAAAGAAAAATGAATCTTGTTACTTCATAAAGAAATAATTAAATAAAATTGTCCTGAAGTGTTAGAACAAGAGTTGAAAATAAAAAATAGAAAAAATCCCCCATTTACCACCTGAAAGAAATCCTCAGAGGAAAATAAGTTCCAAAACCCCCAGGATAAGGAAAAAAATATATATCATGAGCAACAAGAGAAAAAAAGTAATTCAAATAGGGAAGGAGTATAATTAGAATTACCGAAGACTTAGCAGTGGCCACACTAAAAGACAACAGGTCTTGTAACACTATATATTGAAGAGCAAAAGAATGGGGATTATGGCTGAAAATATCATACCCAGTAAAGTTAAGTATAATTCTAAATGGAAAAAAATGGCATTCACTGCATTGAGAGACTTTCAAGATTTTGTTGCCAAAATACTAGAACTTAATAGAAAATTTGACATACAAGATCCAAAGGAAATATAGATAAACACAGACTAGTTACAAGGGACTCAATAAGGACAAATTGTTTACTTTTTATACATGGAAGTGTAAATCCTAAGTCTAAGATTGTCATCAGCAATTGGGTAGTTCAAAAGAAAGAATGAGGTAGAGCAGAGTATAATGTAATTGTAAAAATTAAAGATTTAGAAAAGAAGGTCAAAAGAGAAATTATCTCATAAAATTGGGTGAGAGAGGAAGAATTGATACAGAGGAATTAGATGGGGGAGGAGGGCTGGTAGCTCTGGAATCCTATTTTCATCAGGAATGGGTTAAAGAGGGAAATTGTGTGTGTGTGTGTGTGTGTGTGTGTGTGTGTGTCTGTATCTGTGTGTGTGTGGTAAAGGCAAGCATGAGCAGCTTTCCAGAGGACTGCTGCTGTGAACTACTTTCAAGTTTCTGATTACATAGTATAGCAAACTCTCTATTTATTCAATAACAAATCAGAGCAAGACATTCACAGAAAATCAAGACACAGCATTCACAATGTTACAACTTATCACAGAAAATCAAAACACAGAATTCAACATGTCACAACTCAACAACTTATCACTAAAATGTTCACATAGTTTTCATCAGAGTGGTCACATAGTTTAAAAAAAAAACACATTCATTTAGTCAATCACAAAATCCTTAATACCAACACAAAGTACAAAAGTCAAAAGTTCTCCACCCATAGGTTACAGTAAATCATAATCTCAGTCAGTACACAGTATCCAATCAAAGTCTTCTTTCAGCTTAATTCAAGGTTGGCTCTCAGCTTCCATGGTTCCTTTACTATGGTCCCAGCTCCAACTGTCACCTGGGTTCAAAAGCAGGCAGCTCCCAGTTCCTTGTCCAGGTCCTTGTGCAGTTCTTCATATAGTTCTCATTCCATATTGAAGTTCACAGTGTCCAGTCCACCTCAAGTCCTTCATAGTTC
Organism: Petaurus breviceps papuanus; assembly: GCF_028583685.1. NCBI lineage: Eukaryota > Metazoa > Chordata > Mammalia > Diprotodontia > Petauridae > Petaurus > Petaurus breviceps. The sequence goes on from NW_027187244.1 coordinate 2,376,631, forward strand.
CCGTTTCTGGGAAGACAAAGCTTGACAGAACCACAATAATATGCATACACATTGCTGGCGCCATCATCAATTCACTATCTGCCTGTGAAATGAACTCAGACCCACCTACAAGGTCTGAGAACTCAACAGAAATCATCAACATAGAAATCAACACAGACCCACAAACAAGGTCCAAGAGGTCAGGACAAATCATCAGTAAAGTCCCAGGACCTCCATAACCCTCCTCCAGGACTTCTGTAAACATACAACCAGAAAATCCTCTTCCAGGGCTTCCAGTAAGGTGCCAGGGCTTCTGTAAAAAGTATCACAAACAAACATCAGCACAGACAGAGCAGACAAAGTGCCAGGATAGCATAAGTATTCTCCTTCTTCACTCTGCCACCACAAGAGTCCTCTTCTCAGTTCTGCTGTCTCTAGTGTGGGCCTCTCGTTATATAGGGTCATTAGCTCCCCGCCTTCTTGTTGCTGGACTTCATGAGTTCTAGGGTTCACACGTTATGGGGTTCATATGTTCTGTTTCTTAACAGACCTGATACAAGGCTCAAAAGGAACTTGAACTGAAAAGTGTTAATTCAAAAGCTGAAACAAGGTGTGAACTATTTCTGTACTTGCCATTACATGTGTGTATAAGTATATGTGTATATACACACATACATATACATATAAATGTATGTATGTATAAAAGTCTTCTAAATTCAGAAAGAAATAAGAGGGTAAAGTGATAGGGTATAGGGAGAGGATAATGGGGAGATTGGAGGGGAGTGGGTTAAGTAATAGGAGGGCAAGGTAGCAGGTAGAAGTAAAGGAGAGGAGTGAGGAGGTATAGGAATAGGTTGAAAAGGAAAATAGAGAGGAGGAAAATATACAAGTAATTATACTTTAGAATGTGAATTGGAGGAATTTACCCATAAAATTGAAATTGATAGCAGATTAAAAACAAATTCAACAATATGTTACTTTCAGAAAATCATATATAAATCAGAGATACCCACAAACATAAAATAAATGTTAGTACAATTTTTTTGCAAAATTTCACAGATAGTAATCATGATTTCAAAGTCAAGACTGAAATACAATTGCCCAAGAGAGAAAAGTAGGAAAATTATACCATATGACAGCCATATTAATTAATAGTTTTACACCATATAAAGTAACTTGAGAATATAAAAATAATGAGTACATCTGCCAAAACAGACACAGGAACTATATGAATATAAATACATAACACTCTTTATACAAACAAAATTAGAACTAAATAATTAAAGTAATATTTATTGTGCATAGGTAGGTAATATTAATGTAAGAAAAAATTGAAAATTTTGCCAAACTTATCTATTTATATAATGCCATTCCAATTACATTACTAAAAAATCTTACTGAGTCAGAAAAAAAATAATAACAGGGTTCATTTGGAAGAACAGAAGGTCAGGAGCTTCAAATAAACCCTCAGGGAAAGATGTGAAAGTACTAGATTCAGTTGTATCAGACCTTTAACCATATTATTAGGTGTGAGTAGTATTGAAGTGTAAAATGGATAATGTTGGTTATTTTAAATTAAAAATTTCCTATGTAAATAAAATCTACATAGCCAAGAATAGAGGCAATGTAGAAAATGGGGGGGGGGTATTCTCATAATTAATCTCTCAGATAGAATTTGATTGGTTGAGAATATTATTGTGGTATAGGAAATGAGCTGGTAGATTTAGAAAAATGTGGAAAGACTTGGACTTATGGAGAAAGATTCTATCCACCTTCAGAGAAACATATGACAAGTAGAAATAGGCATAATGCGGTCTTAAATATATGTGTAAGAAATATGACTTTACATGTATGGATCAAGTTTCCACCACTTTACTGAATTTTCCCACTCCCTCTAACCCCACCCCAAGCTGTATTCCTTCTACACTGTACACAAAGCCATCTAGAATGTATTTTATAAGAGATTATAAAAATCTAGTGGTAATAGCTTAATTTTGGTTATCACTTCTAGCCCTGGGATATGTGGGATGGTGCCTCTTCCCAGATCCTCAGTTCTCTCTTCTATCCTGGAAGAAAAGCCAAACTTCTGACCTCCCCTAAGTGCCCACAGCCAGGTGCTTTATGCCCCACTGCTTCTGAACTCACAGGGCATGTGCAGGTTCCTTATTGTCCCTGCCACTCTTTGACACAGCTGGGTCCAGTGTTGCTTGTCAGCAGAAATTCTCTAGATTTCATGCAACTCTCCTCACAGTCCCAGAGGTAAAAGTCGCTGTGGCTGGGGCCAAGGTAGCCTCTCAAACCAACTAACTCCAGGGCTTGCCTCTTGTTCTGAAAGAGAACCCTAGACTGAAGGTATTTACTTTTTCTATGACCAAACCTCTTTCTGGGATTTTTCTTCTGATCTTCTCAAATTGTTCCTTGAAGACCCTTGTTGTGCCCTTATTCTTATATATATTTTACCTTCATTTTTTTTTGCCCTGAGGTGCTCTTTTATCTCTTTTGTGGGGGAAAATCTTGAGAGCTTGGCATTTTCTGGCATACTCCACCATCTTCCCAGAATCCTCTCCAAGATGACAAAAATCTTTAAAAAGAAAGCAATGATTTCAAAGCCAGAGTATGTTTTCATCAAGATTTCAAATTATGGAAGACTAACATTATATCTGTTTTTGACAGGTATGTTATACTAATAAACCAGAGCAATGCTAGAGCTAAAATGATGTAGATTTTAGCAAGACATTTCTTTTAAAAGCCTCTTGTGTACCAAATGTCAAAATATGGATGAGAAGATAGTATGACCATGAGAATTTGCAAAAGGCTGAAAAATCAGATGCAAGGAGTAATCATTATTTAGTTATTTTCAACTTGGAAGAAGGTCTCTAGTGGAGTAACAGTACTCAGTACTTTGTCCTATGCTGTTTCACATTTTAAACACTGAATGATAAAAGATCATATGCTATGATTTTCAAATACATTAATAGTGATCTCAAAGATCTTGATGGACTTGAGTATAGACTACTTTAATAAGATGAATTAATAGTGATTAATGAAAATGTTACGTGATATTTAGAGAGATAGAATGACGAAATTCACAAAGAACTGACCTCTCACCCACAAGGTCCTATCTCAGATATGTAGTGTTAGTGTGGACTTAGTCAAGTCAATTAACCTCTTATTCCCACATGCAACTATGGGTATAACTAGGATTATGAGTGGCAGAGGAAGAACCACCTGAATTGATTCAGGTGGTTTCCTTCCAATATCAATGAAATCACAGGTCCAGTCCCTGTCCCTTATTTTTAGAGGCAGTATGAAATAGTGGATTGATAACTAGCCTTGAATCTAAGAAGACCCCTGTGATGCATATGGACCGTATATAACCCTGAGCAAAAAGCTTCAACATTTCAGTGCTTTAGGCAACTCCATAAAGATAATTCATTGTAGAGAAAGCACCTTCTTGCATTGGTAGAAAAACTTTTCTCACCTAGAATTTCACTGTACTTATGAACCCACGGTTCAATTCCTTATCCTTAGCATTTATACTTGCTTAAAAAATATAGTATCATCAGTGAAAAAAATGGATACAACCTTATTTAGGTAGTTTATAATTAGAGAAAAAAAGTTCTAGACTTTTTTATTAGAGTTCAGTGCAGTATGAGATAATAGTTAAGCATGGTGGTCAAAAGTCTTCATACTTCCTTAGCTAAGGGATGATGTCCAGAACTGGGGTGATGATAGTGGCAATTTTCTCTTCTGACTGCATCACATAAAATGTTTCACATTTTAGGAAGCCTATTGAGAAGACAGTGGCTTTCTATGGGAGGTTGAAGAAGATGGTAAAGGGCCACAAATTTATTCCATATGAGAAATGGTTGAAAGAACTGTGATTCTTAAGCCTGCAAAAGGTAATGTTTAAGGGAGATATGATCATTCTCATCAAGTATTTGAAGGATTGTCATGTGAAAGAGAGTTTAGGTCTTATTCTGTTTGGTCATAGGGGTGTAACTAAAGAAAGTGGTTGGAAGTTGTCAAGAGGCAAATTTAGTTATAATAGAAGAAACCACTTGAAAATAACTGGAGTTATACCACAATGCAAGGGCCTCCCTTGGCAGGTGATTGGCTCCCCCTCACTGGAGATCTTTATACAAAGTCTGGAAGGTCATTTGTCTGACATTTTGTAAAGGGAATTCTTCTGCTGATGCAGGTTAACCTACATGGCCCCTGTGACTCTTGCTCTGCTCACATCCTTTGTTTCTATGACTTAGTCATGCTTGTCCAACTGGTAAATGTAAGATGGCCTCTGAACCTATCACCACAACGTTGCTATGCAGGATAAATCTGTAGTTTTTGCTTTCTGTTTTGATTTTTGTCTCTGTTTTCAAGAATACTTTAAATATTAATGCTCCTTCCAGAGCGATGTCTTGCCACTAAGTGAAATGATAACCTTAAATTAACTGGATAATCTGTTTATGAAGTTCACTAAGTTTTGGGGGAATATGGCTAAAGGAGCAACATAAATGTCAACTTCCTTTACTATTATTTTCTCAAGATTTGATGTACTATGCAAACATTGACAGACGCAGTTGAATTCAACATAACAAGATATGCTTTAGTCATTCAGATTACTACAGCAAGAGAAAGTAAGAACACACTTGACTTTGGGGCGGCCAGGTAGCACAGCTAGTAAGAGTACCGGCTCCAGTGTCGGGATGACCTGGGGATAGAATCTGGGTTGAGGCACTTAGCACCCACCCAGAAATAACTGGCCATATAATCTTGAGCAAGTTACTTAATCCCAATTGCTTAGGGGTGGCCAGGTGGCTCAGCAAGTAAGAGCACCGGCTCCTGGCAGGATGACCTGGGGATCAAATCTGGGCTCAGATACCTAGCACCACACCCAGAAATAACTGGCCATGTACCCTTGAGCAAGTTACTTAACCCTGATTGCTTTAAAAAAAAAAAAAGAACACACTTGACTTGGCAATAGGAAGCCCAAGAATCCAGTATCCATTAACATGTCAATTTTATGACCATAGACAAGTACCCCCAGTTTCCTCATTTATAAAATGGGAATAATAATGCTATGAAATTGTTGTGAGAATCAAAGGAAATTTTCTTTGTAAAGGTACAGTACAATATAAATTCTGGTCATTATTAACATCATCAGCAATGAACTCAAATTATTTTGTATTCCACTTGCCACGTTGTCAAGTTCTAAAGAACTTATATTTTTTCCCAATGACAAAGCAATTCATGAGAGGAGGATTATAATGAGTTATTTTTTATGTGTCTGTGTATTTGTTGTTAATTGGACTTATGGTTTTGCTGATGTAGAAAACTACAGGTAATTAACTTCCTTCTTCAATGCTTATGGATATATATTCTCTGAAACTCACCATTTGAGTGATTTGGCTGTAGCACTGAGAAATTGAAAAAATTGCCCAAGGTCACACAGTTAGTATCTATCAAAGATGGGACTTGAGCTCTTTTCCTGATCCATTGGCCAGTTTATTTTTTTTTAAATCCACTATGCCTTTCTTACTTTCAAATGGCAAATTAGAAGGTCTAAGTTTCAGAAAATCACATTTTAAAATTAAAACTCACAGCTTAAATTGTATTTAAAAAGCAGCTAATTATTTCAACCAGTAACTTCCTTAAACTGAGAGTGATGAGAAGTAATATTGGAAGAGTTGTTGAAGATAATTGTCGTATTAAGTTCTATACATCTTCTTTTTCCTATTCATGGAAGGTATACACTCTTTGTTTTTCACTTCAAGTCTAATTTTGTTCTCTGTTCAAACTTAGGTTTGATTAAAGAGGATGATGTATTTTCTGTTATATTGTAGATTTCATAAAGACCAAAAAAATCTGAGTTTTCCCCTGATTTCCAATGCTTTCCAAGTAGGAAAGAAAGCTAAAGATATCAGAGTCTAGTCGTATGGAAAGGATACTAAACCAAAAGTCAGGTAATGTGTATTTTGTTCCTAAATTGCCATTTGGAGTTATACAATTCATTTAATCTCTCAATATCTGATTTTCCTTCTCTATAATGTTAGTATCCCCTAAAGTCTATATTCTGATGCCTTCCCAGGGAATAGAGGTGATCACAGGCTCTTGAGGGGCTATGGCAGATGAACAAAACTTCTGATAGACCCTATAAAACTAAAAACGTTTTGGTATGGACCAGTAACAGATTACATCTCTGTTGTCTAAGACCTAACCTAGCTGAGCTTAGAGAAACTCATCATCAAGTAATTCATAAAGCAATGAGTTTTTCAGGGATTACAACTCAGAAGAACATTTTATCAAGGTATAAAGATTGTGATATACTTGGGAGGAAAGAGTGTTCTCATTGATAAGACTGTGGATTTCATAAATTCTCAGTGTGAAATGCAGATATTAATACCTGCCTTACCTACCCTTCGAGGTTTGCTAATAGTGATAAAATTAAATAATAGGTATGAGTCTTTAAAAATTATAGTACAGTACATACATAATGAAAAAGTAGGATGAACTCATGTCTCCTTGACTCTCCAGGATGGTAGGGTCAGGATCTTGCCCCCTTATGGAAAATAAATTGACTTAGTATTAATAGACTTTGGCTCTTTTTCCAGTTTCATCACTTCCTGGTCATGTGAACTTTGACAAATTGCTTTTATGTCTCTTGACATCAGTTTGTATAGTAGCAAAATAGGGACAATAATATCTATCTTTCCTACCATATATCATTGATCATTATTGTAATGCTCAAATGAGAACAAATATATAGATTATTTGATAAATTATAAAGCAAGGTATAAAAATAAGATGTTACATAGAATGAAATCCAATAATAAATGATGACTTATGATTCTATATGTCTTTGATAAATCTCATGGTCTGATGAATATAGAAGGACACTATGTATATTTGTTGTTGCTGTTGATTTGTTTCCTTCATGTCCAACATTTCATAATATCATTTGGGATTTTCTTGGCAAAGGTACTGGAGTGGTTTTCCATTTCATTCTCCAGCTCATTTTATCAATGAAGAAACTGAGGCAAACAGTTAAGCAATTTTTTCCAGGGTCACACAGCTAGTAATTGGCTGATGCTGGGTTCAAACTCAGGTCTTCCTGACTCCAGGCCCAGCATTCTATGCACTGTACTACTATACTAAATTCCCTGGATACTCATCCACCTGCCATGTCACTATATAATGATTTCACATGCTTTTAAAATATTTTTTTCATATTTACACCCTCATATATAGCATAACAGGTATGCTGTCTGAGTATATGTGATTATTGGGAAGAATTTGTATGTTACATAATGGTCATGATTTATACTAGAAACATAGGCTTTTAGCTATTGGATATAGTATTAAGTCGTTTTTATAGTCATGGAACAATAAAGCTTGAGAACTGATTTTTTTAATAATGATCATTGAAAACAAAAGTTGCTTAAATAAATTTAATTCAGGAAAGAAGAGAAATGGTAAATTGGGTAAAATCCTCACATCAATTATTATTGACAAGGGTATGCTATCAAAAGTTTATATGAAGGGGGCAGCTAGGTGGTGCAGTGAATAGAGAACTGTTCCTGGAGTCAAGAGGACCTGACTTTAAATCCAGCCTCAGACACTTAACACTTACTAGCCGTGTGACCTTGGGCAAGTCACTTAACCCCAACTGCCTCTCCAAAAAAATTTATATGAAGCTAGCATAAATATATACAATTTAAAACTGTTGTGTAATATTTAAAATCATAAGGAAAAATTTAGAAATTAATTATATTAAATAACCCATAATAAGAAAAATGCATATTAATTCAGCCCAGAGGTTTCATGTCACATACAGGAAACTAGAACAGATTACAAGGAGTGATAGAAGGGTGGAAAAAGTAAAATGCTGAATTAATCCAATAATAAAGGAAAGTAAATTGAAATTGTGCTGAAAAATAAAACTGCAAAAATATCCAGACCCTTTGACCCAGGTATCCTAATTTGCAGTACTTACCCCAAGGGAGTCAATTGTTTTTTTTAAGGTTCTGTGGATACTAAAATATTTATGACAACACATTTTGTAAGGGCTAGAATTGGAAAGAAAATAGATGAATATGATTTGGGGAATGCACAAACAAATCTTCACACATGAATGAAATGGAATATTTCTTTATTCAAAGATAATGGATATGAAAAATACAAAGTCACATGGGAAGGCTCATGTGAACTGTGAACTAAGAAGAACCTGTAAAACAATATGCACAGTGATTCAACAATGTAAATTGAAAGGACAGCTATGTATATTTAAATGAAATGTGGTGGAATGATAATGAGCAAGCTTCTCCCCAAGGAAAGATATTACAAAATGACTCCCTACTTTATTTGAAGGGATGAGAGACTACAGGTAGGGAATACTGCACTTATTGCCAGATTTAGCTGACAGACATTAGTTTTGTTCTAATGCTTTTCCCCGCTCTCTTTTTCAAGTTTTGTATTTTAATGGGATGCATTAAAAATGAAAGGGATATGAAAATTAAAAAAAATCAATAAAATTAAAATATAAAACATGAAAATACTGGATTGTAAAGATCAGTGGCAAAAATTATAATTTATTAATGTTTTATGATACCCACCCTAGTCTTAATACATAAATTATATGCTTTATATAAAGAAGCATTCATATATTGTGAGTTAATATAGTGCATATCATACAGTATAAAGACCAATGCAGTATACTGGATAGAAACATAACCTCATCATCAGAAAGACCTAGATTCTATATCTGCCTCTGCCACATGCTTGCTATGTAACTATGGTTGTTACTTAACCTCTTAGTGCCATAGGAAACTCTATGATTCTAGGTTGAAAAACAGATACACATCTGCATAGATAGTTTCCCCTACCAAGAATTCCCTATTCCAAATAATCACAGGTCCAGCCACGAGTAAAATTACAGCATATATTATTGCATAACATATTTCAATATCTACTCATTGTGAAATGCTCCTTCCATTTGATGAAATTGTTAATTTCTGATACTTTGTCAAGAAAGTAGGAGACAAAGAAGTATATTCAACTTTTATAATTCGCACTGCTACAGAAGCAGGTGATAAAATGAGCAGTTGATTGCTCATACATTGCCATTGTCATATTATGATGCTAGAGATTATGAAGGAAGTTGATATATAAAGTTTAATGGGGTGCAGGATTGACTGTTATCTAGTATGAAAAGAGAGTGAGCAGACAGTGATGTACTTAGAAGGAAAACAGTACTTAATATACATGAGATGAAGAGTATAGGTGAAGAGACAGAGAGGGTGAAAAAAGTTTACATCTTCTTTGGGCTAATTGTTCAAATGAGTAATGAAGCAATGATTTCCACAGCAGTGTACAATGGAGAGGAATTGCAATAGATTAAGGTGGTTGGAAGAAGCATTACTGTGGAAAAGGGACTTGACCTAAAATGTAAAAATGGTTATTCTTCAGGTAGGAAGAAAGGAAGTTTTAACTATTCAAATCAAGAGAGAATGAAAACATGGAAGGGGGAACAGATCAAATGAGCTGGGTGACAGTGAGCAGACTAACCTGACTAGAGAGATTGTTTTCATGCTGTAGAGTGATAGAAAAAGAGACTGGATAAGCTGAAATTAGATGTTGAGGTCTTCAATGAAAAGCAAAGGGATTTTATTAGATGTTTTTTCTTGTAGGTAATCAAGAACCATTGAAGATGAGTGAGAAAGAAAAGTCAGAAAGTAGAACCAATTGATAGGGACAGAGGTTGAGTTTTTATTTGGACATGTTGAATTAAAGGGCATAGGATTATAGAAGCAGAGTGGGAAAGACCTAAAAATGATGGAATGATATACAAATGTGTTTTATTTTTTTTTATTCTGGTCTCTCCTCCTGACAACCCTCTGCCTCAAATTAGTATAAGTAGCTTGTGTAAGACAATAATAGGTAATAAGATTACAAAAAGGAGACATAGAAGTAATTTACAAACTCTTTCATAAATCAAGGGAACATAGTAGGTACTTGCAAACTGTCTCATAAAATAGGGGAGTATAGGAACCACTTGCAACTCTTTCACAAATTAACTGGGGCCACATTCTTAGACTATGTGCTGAATTATGGGAAACCCTAGGTAATGGGTCCTGGGTCCTACTTGCTACCCTCAATCTGTAAACCAAGGAAAATTAGCAAACCATTTTGCAAAGTAACTAGCCCTAGGATGGTACTGATAATTTCAGATGTTGATTTGTTAATGAATGCCTAAAGTGTCATGGATAAGAATAAATCCTTCCCTCACCACCAAAATCCCATAAAAGTGTGACCCCAAACTCTTGCCTCTCAAAAGTCTTTCACTTGCTATGAGTACAAGCTGCCCAAGTGCTCCCAGCTTACATCCACAGTTACATCACTGACTCTCTGTCCTCCTCCCTCTCCCCTTCTCTTACTCAAACTGCCTACCTCCCTCTCCTACCACATCCTCACTCCCCATGACATCTACCTTTGTACTCCCCTCACCAGGTCAGAAGTCTCTATTTTCTGTGCCTTATTATAGTATGATTGAAACATTACATCTCACTTGCTGCCACTGTGGTCTTTCCTGGCATGTTTCCAAATTGTCAGCCTTGATTTAACAGAAGCCCCATCAGTAGTTACCTTCCCTTAGCCCATAAACTTGGGTCAACACCAGGGTTGGGCTATTTGTAGACATACTTATCATGGATAAGCAGGGGGGTATGAATCCATTGGTATAAACAAGAGTGGAAAGAGAACCTCATGTCTCCTTTTCAGGAGCAACTACTGCTCCCACAATTGTTGGGTCATAATAGATGAACAAATTATACACACACGTGTATGTGTATATATAGGCACATGCATACATATGTATGTAATATATATGCTTATGGGTATATACATGTATACACACATATATACATATACATATATGCATATATATGTATTCACAGAAAAGAAGGAGTAATATAAGTCAGATGGGAACCGTAGAAGTAGATTTTCAATTTACCTCTCTAGAGAAAATATGTGAATCCTTTAAGGTGAAACTATTTGTTTCCCTGAGAGCAGCTTTTAAAGACAGAGAATAAGTTAAATGTAGTAAAACTTTTGAAAGAATCTCACCCAATGTTGGTGGTGCTCTAGTCAATGTTTAATAGCTGACTCTCTAAAAAGGCACAGCACATTTTTAGGTTTGTTGTTGTTTAGTGGTGTCTGACTGTGACCACATGGATCATAATTGTCCATGGGGGTTTTCTTGGTAAAGATAAAAAAAAGTGGTTGCCATTTCCTTCTCTAGTGGATTCTTTTGTCAGGCAATTAGACCTTAAATAACTTACCCAAGGTCAAGTAGCCAGGAGGTATATGAGGCCAGGTTTGAACTCACGTCTTCCTTTTACTAGACCCAGTGTTTCATCTATTGAACCATCAACTGCCTTAACTTTTATGTTTAAGTTGTGCTATTACCATTTATCCATCACTGTCTTAAGTCTAGATAATCAGCAAAACAATAAATTTAGCCCTGATTTGTAGAATTTTCTAATTTCCAAGATATGAATAGACTAATAATTTAACAGTTTGTATGAGCTCACTTGAGCACACACTACATCATAAAATTTCCAGTCAGTAGGTCCAACCTCAAAATAAGTTCAGGCAAACTTAGGTGTGTAGCAAAGTACCCTCAAAAGGTGAAGGAGACATGCATTGCCCAATGTAATACCTGCCCTTATACAAGTGAGGCAGATGCCACATAAAAGTTAATTGCCATCTTCAGATCTGTTTGCAAAGTAATACTGCTATTTTCTTTAAGTAGGGAAAGGGTATCGTTTTCTAAGAATTGGTTTGGAATGCCATCTGGCTCTTAGAAAAGTGTGTTAATTTTTTCATAAGCCTCACAGCCAGAGTAAAGAGAAATGTAATAAGGTCTGGCAGCTCTTCTTAGAGCATTGTAATGATCAGAGGAAACTACCCCTGCTTGGGGAAGCTCAGAGATACCGATGGAGGCTAATGTCGGTACTAATCTGTGTTTAGGTGGTGGATAGTCCTTCAGGACCCAGCCTTCCTGATATCAAGCTAAGAGCTTTTATTCTATGGACATGGTTGGTCCTGTTTCTGTGGAATTGCTATTCAATGAATTTTAATTCAACTTTTACTGTTTTTTCATTGTTCTAAGGTTTTCAAATAGACCAATACATTTCTGAGTGTATATGTTTATTTTAGCATTGTATTGGTTTAGTGGTTCAAAATAAAATTTAAATTCTTACTCACACACTCCAAGAAAAATTGTGTGACATTTCTGTCACACACTCACAGAATCAAGAAAGGAAAGATAAAAGAGCTAAGACGTTGGTGCTAATACGTTTCTTTATGCTCTAAGCCTAATGACAAGTCCAATGAGATGATATTTTAAAAAGTTATTATTAAAATATGCTTAACAATTTATATTCACATAATGCTTCATGGTTACAAAGTCATTTACATGATTTCATGTGATCCTTCTTTAAAGACAGGACATACAAATGTTGTGAAGTAGATAGAGAGCTAGACCTGGATCCAGGAAGAATAAAGTTTACTTCACACCATAGTTATTGTTACTAGCTGTACAACCCTTGACTAGTCACTTAACCTATCTCAGTATCAAGTTTCCCATCGCACATCTGGATTTTTTTAAGCAATTGGAGTTAAGTAACTTGCTCAAGGTTACATGGCCAGTTATTTCTGGATGTGTTGCTAAGTTTCTGAGACTGGATTCGATCCCAGGTCATCCCAACTCTGGGGCAGGTGCTCTTACTCACTGTGCCACCTGGCCACCTCTCACATCTGGGTTCTTTCTGGATATCTTCTTATACATTTTTTTCCTTAGAGGTAATTGGGTTTAAATGATTTGCCCAGGATCACGCAGCTAGTAAGCATCTGAGGTAAAATATGAACTCAGGTTCTCCTGACTCCATGGCTGGTACTCTATCCACTGCACCACATAGCTGCCCCTGCATATCTTCTTAACTGCCATATTGTCATGCTGGAGAAATCTCTGCTCTGAGGTCTTCCTCTCCTATTTGGTAACTCCCTCCTAGGACCAGCATTTTGGAAAGAACCCCAGTTATACATAATCTCACTCTTACCCTCTAATTTTACGTCAACAGCCTGTGTCAGTTGTTTCTTTAAGAATCAGTAAGGGTAGTGGTAAGGAGTTAACATCCCACATGGAAAAACTCTCATGATATCCTTCAATCTATTTTAGATTCTTTTCTCTTCACTCCCCTCCTCATACTCACAGCCCTCTTAGATATTGGTCTTGACAGTATCTGAAGCCCCATTACTCATACATAGAGACCTTCATCTCTCTACTGAGCTGGGTGTGTCTTCAGACAACAAGAAAAGAGATTGGGTTCAAATTTGAAGTTTTTCCAGAGTAAAAACTTTTGCAAGAGCTTGTGCTCTACTGGTAAAACCTTCAAGAATCCATGGCATCTGTTTCACACTACTTTGAGGCAACATCAAAGGACCTATGTGGCAAATAACATGTTCAAATAACAAAATCAACTAAATCACCTACTTCATAATTCTATAGAAAGAACTGTAGTTGGGTAAATTTACTTCAATTCCCAGTTCTACTTGCAATCTGTATGGATTTGGGCAAGTAACTTCACATCACTGAACCTCAGTTTCTTTGTTTATAAAAAGACAGGATAAGAATAAATGGTATTTTAGGTCACTTCAATTCTCTGAGAATTCTTTTTTTCAGGTCAGTGTTTAAGTGATACACTCTTTTGGGTTGGCTTTTGGCCTTATTCTAATTGTTCTCTGTGATCATAGTCTCATTGAGGAGGTTTTAATATTAAATTATTTAAGCTGCCATTGAATAGTCAAATGATAATGTAAATAAATAACAAGTTAACAGCAAAAGCCTATGTGGTACATTTGAAAGAGAAGTGGAATTATAGACAAATGGAATAGGTTTAAATTTTTCAATCATTACTTACTACCTGTATAACCTTTGGTGAGTCATTTAGCCTCCTTTGGCCTCAGTTTTCTTTTCCATAAGATGTGGGGTTTTGACTAGAAAGCTTCTATAATTTCCACTATGTCAAATTGTATGATCCCACTATTATAAACATAGTCCAGATTGATGAAAATGTTACCATACCTTTGAAAAGGGGATATTTTCTTTATTAATTTTTGACAGAATCAGTCACTAAGCAAAACACATAGACAGGGGAATATGAGTTATTTTTAAAAGTTATGTATTTTAACATCATTTGATGTTTTCATATATTCTCTTTCTTTCCAGTTGAAATAGTCATAAGGGATCACAATCTACCTAAGATTTGTTTAAAAAAAAACTCATGTTATATTGAATTTTAAAAGTAAAGTTAATGCCCCCTTTCCCAGTTTCAATAGGGATTCAATAATAATCTGGGTCTCAGCTTATTGACACTCATTTTGCAGCCTTTTGACTTACTACTTAGTTTAATCTATGTTGCTACTCAGCTATTGATGGACATGAAATTAAGTCAGTACCAGCCATGCTGTGCTGGCATTCCATTAAGTCAGTGATTGATGGGAAAAAATTGTGCTTCTTACTTTTAATGACTCAAATTGCCCTACCTACATTATCTCTCTGACTGAGCACCAGCAAATGCTCCAACAACCTCTTCAGTGATGGGTAGTGATTGTTTCCTTACCCTTTATTGATATGATGAACAAAATTTTAGCTATGTCATTAAAAGTTTATATACTATTAAGAGGTCACACTTTGGATTATTAATTTACATTCTTAGTGTAGCTGAATCTTGTATATTCAGTTTAATGGAGAATCTGGAATCAGGAAGACCTGTCATTTTAATCCCGCCTTTCACCCTTACTAGTGGTAACCTCCATTCAGTTATTCAAACTTACATCCTCATCTTCCTCATTTGTTAAAAGTGCCTAATAACAACTTTAGTATATAGCTCACAGGATTGTTACAAAGTTCAAATGTTATCAAACAATCAATGAATTTGAGAATTGGAAATGTCATTGTTGGCTATCCAATTAAACCCATATATAAAAGGAGTCTCCACTATAATATATACAAGTGATTATCCAACCTCAGCTTAAAGACCTTTAAAAAGAGAGAACCAACTGTCTCCTGAGGCAGTCCATTCCACTTCTGAAACATCTCTAATTGTTAGAAAGATTGATTTTTCCTGGTATGAAACATAAACTAGTCTCAATACTAATTTCTCCTAGTTCTGCCCTCTGGGATCAAACCAAACAAGTCTAGTCTCTCTCTTCCATATGAGAGACCTTCAAATAGTTGAAGAGAGCTATGATGTCAAACAGAGTCTTCTCTTTTCCAGACTAAATGTGATTAGTCCCTTCAACTGATCTCCATAGGTCAAGAACTCAGAGCACTTCATTTTGCTGGTTGCTTTCCTTTCATTGCTTTACCTCTAGCACTCATATTAGTCATTCATTATGCCCAGAACTGAACAAAGTACTCCAGATAAGGTCTCCAAAGGGCACAGTACAGTCAGACTGTCACTCCCTTATTTCTGGACACTATTTCCCTCTGAACACATTACAAGACTGTTAGATTTTCCTAGCTTCCATAACCAACTACAAAGACATGTGAAATTATTTTATACCAAAATCCAAGACTTTACATTTATCTTTATTAATATGAAGTCATTCAATCGATCAGTAAGCATTAATTAAGTGCCAACTATATACCAGACTTTGAGCTAAGCACTGAGGATACAAAAAGGAAAAAGAATCTTTGGCCTCAAGAAGTTTAAAATACAATGACAGAAGACAAAAGGAAGCTGAAAGGTGTGTACCAAAAGGGAAAGAAAAAGCAGCTCACATGCATAAGTGATACAGAAATAAAAAAAATGGGGGAGTGGAGACAAGATGGCAGGGTAGAAGCAGGACCTCCTCTGGGTTCTGGCTTCCAATTTCCCCAAACCATGTAAAAGGGGACTCTAAACAAACTTTGGAGATGCAGAACCCCCAAAATGACACAGAGAAGCTAACCTCCCACTGAGGAGAGCCTGGCAGGCTGGCAGGAATTGGCCAACACTCCCACAATCTGGGAGCCAAGCCCAGCCCAACACCTGAGGCTTTAGCCCCAGGGCAGGCCTGACCAGCCGCTGGCCAGAGGGACTCCAGATCACCAGTTGTGGTCCTTTCCAGATTTATCAACACATAGATGCGAAGGACAAAGTGAGAGGTCAGTTCAGTCTGACCTTTGGGACCAGTAAGTGGGAGTGCGTGGCTTTTGCCCCTGGGAAAAGAAGATTTTGAGATGCCAGCACAGCCAGCCAGTGCCAAGTGACAGCTTCAGCTCCTGGCCTGCAGAGTGTAGGGGGACCAAGCACCAGTGTGAGGGGTTATCAATCTTGCTTTAACCTTCTTGGATCTGGATTGCACTCTAGGGTGGAGGTCCTGGGGTGTGTGTCCAGCTTGCCAGAGTGTGTGGAGACCTCAGAGAGGGCACCCATCTAATACCTCCAGCAGCTGAGATAACCCCAGCATTTGTGACAAAAGCTCCCCTGTCTGGTGGCAGAGTCCTAAAGTGGCAAAATGCCCAGGGGTCAAGTGACTAAGGGGCAACATTACCAGGCAAAGGAAACAAAGTAGACAGAAGATTCCAATATTAGACTTCTATTTCGGGGACAAAAAGGAGCAAAGCATGGAATAGGAGGAAGACAGTGAAGTCAGAACTCCTGCACCAAAAGCTTCAAAGGAAAACACGAGCTGGTTACAGGCCATAGAGGACCTTAAGAAGCAGATAAGAGAAATAGAGGAAAAATTGGGAAGAGAAATGAGAACAATACAAGAAAATTAGGAAATAAGAGTCAACATCCTGGCTGAGGAAAATCACACTTTAAAAAACAAACTTACTGAAATGGCAAAGGAGGCTCAAAAAGGCAATGAGGACAAGAATGCCTTAAAAAGCTGAATTTGCCAGATGGAAAAAAAATCTAAAAAGCTCAATGAGGAGAATCATTGCTTCAGAATTAGATTGGAGAAAATGGAAGCTAATGACTTTATGAGAAATCAAGATACTGTTAAACAGATTCAAACAAATGAAACAATAGAAGGCAATGTGAAATATCTCATTGGAAAAAACACTTACCTGGAAAATAGATCCAGGAGAGATAATTTAAAAATTATTGGACTACCTGAAAGCCATGATCAAAGTAAAAACCTAGAAATAATCCTTCAGGAAGTTCTCAAAGAAAACTGTCCTGATGGTTTAGAACCAGAGGGCAAAATAGAGGTTGAAAGAATCCACCAATCACCTCCTGAGAAAGATCACCAAAAGAAAACTCCTAGGAATATTATAGCCAGGTTTCAAAATTCCCAGATTAAAGAGAGAATATTACAAGCAGCCAGGAGGAAACAATTTGAACATTGTGGAAACACAATCAGGATAATCCAGGATCTGGCAGCTTGTACATTGAGGGATTGAAGGGCTTGGAATATAATATTCCAGAAGTCAAAGGAGATGGGATTAAAACCAAGAGTCACCTACCCAGCAAAACTGAGTATCATGTTTCAGGGGAAAATATGGTCATTCAGTGGAATACAGGACTTTCAAACATTCTTGCTGAAAAAAACAGAGTTGAATAGAAAATTTGACATTCAGATACAAGAAGCAAGAGAAGCATGAGAAGGTAAACAGGGAAAAGAAATCATAAGGAACTTATCAAAGTTGAACTATTAATATTCCCACATGGAAAAACAATAATTGTAACTTCTGAAACTTTTCCCAATAGTTGAAGGAAATACACACACACACACACACACACATATATATATATGTATATTTGTCTATATATGAGGATATATGGGCATATGAATACATATGTGAAGGTGTGTATATATGTTTACAGATATACATTGATAGAGGGCATAGAACCAATTTAACAGGAAGGGATGATACTTAAATGGTGAAATTAAGAGGTGAGAGAGGAATATGATGAGAGGAGATGGGGAGATACAGAATGGGTAAACTATATATGTAAAAGAGGCAAGGGAAAATGTTACAATGGAGGGGAAGAATAGGAAGGCAAAAGGGAATGGGTCAACCTTATTCCCATTGAATTTAGCGTGAGGAGAGAATGAAGTGCACACTAAATAGGTATTTCACCCTCTAGGAGAGTAGGGGGGGGAAGGGGATGAGAGAGAGAATGATAGAACGGAGGGCAGGCTGGGAGGCAGGGAATTTGGAAGCCCTCACTTTTGAAAAGGGACAAGATCAAAGCAGAGAATAGAACAAGTGGGAGGTGGGATAGGATGGAGGGAAATATAGTCAGTCTTTTAAAATATATCTACTATGTTATTGTTTTGCATTAGCCACACATGTACAATTTATACTGAACTGCTTATCTTCCCCTGAAGGGTGGGTGACAAGGGAGGAAGGGAATGAAATTGCAATTCAAAGTTTTTAAATCAAATATTCAAATATATATATATATATACTATTATTAATACTATTTTCATGTAATTGGGAAATAAGATATACAGGCACTGGGGCATAGAGATCCACTGGAAATTCGAAAGGGGTGTGGGAGAAAATATGGGAGAGAGCAGATTGGAGAAGGGGATATCCTGTGGGACTGCTATTTTGGGGTGGTGGGTGGGGGAAAACAGGAAGAAAATTAATAACTCAAAATCTGGCAGAAATGAATGATGTAAATCAGAAGTTAATAAAGCATTTGAGAAAAAAATAAGACAACAATGAAAAAAAAAAGAAATGGGTCTAGGGGCCCTCATTAAGCAGAGATTCTGAGAGGAACTCTCTGTTCCACTCTTTAATGAGAGAAGTTCCAGGAGCAGAGGCTCTTATAAGCTATAGTAAGCTATAAGTGATGTAGTTTTGCAGGATGAAGAGATTCTCAGGGCATGATGGAGAGTAGTCTGAAGGAGTATAAGACATAGCCCAATATATGCACATATTTATTCAAGGCAATTGTGAATCTTAAAACATTACAGAAACACATAAGATCATAGAGTTAGAGTTGAAAGAAACCCTTAAATGTTATCTAATACAATACACTCATTTTACAGATCAGGAAACAGCCCAATATTACTATTGATATTTTTGTTCTAATATATGATTTCATCCATTTAAAGAATTCTTAGGGAAGAAACAGCCTCTAATAATACAAATCAGTAACTTTCCTACAATTTTTAATCATAGCCTTCAGTGCCTGGGTCACAGATGATTTAAGTGAATTTCCTGGGCACTCATAGTCAGTTTTGTGCAGAATTTGAACACAAAACCAGGTCTTCCTGACTCTGAGTTCTACATTCCATCAAAGATACCATGCTTTCTCATATTTTATTGTTGTTATAACTAGTTGGTAGGTTATCACTGAAATGTAGACTCAGAGATGGAAACAACATTATTGGGCATCTGATTATATTTTTCTTCATTTGTGAAATGTATTAAGAAGCCCAGAGAAGTTAAGTGGCTTGCCCTAAATCATGCAGTGAGTAAATGACAAAGATGAAATTTGTCCTCAGGTCTTGGGAATTCCTGCCCAGGGTTATGGGCTCTGGCTCTTTATGTGCTTTCATTCTTCTCCCTCACCTCCCTCCCCATTCCAATTCAGAAAATTTTCTTAGTTCACCTAAATTGGTTGGTGAAATATGAGGAATTGAAACTTAATTTAGTCTAACTGCCTTATCTTTCCTCATTTCTACTACTGTAAGCTTGTTCTCATCTTCATCATGACTTCCAGTTACTTCATTATCTCATTCAATTGTACAGTATAATCAGCTCTCAGTTCTCTTGCCCTATTGCCCTTGTCCTGTTGTCATTCATGATTTGCCACACAAAGACCCTAAATTACCCTTGCTATATTCTTTCTCTTCTATTCCTATGCTGTTTAATAGCAATGGAGGAAGTCCAAAACTTATAAACTATATCCACTATAAACATATGGCATGTAATCTCAACTTAATCTCATTGCATCATGAAAATCCTTTTTTTTTAATTGACTAAATTATATTTTCCAAAACAATTGTTCTAAACCTTTTATTTCCTCAATCCTCCCATACCACCCTTCCCTGCTGCCTTCTTTCTTAATAGAGGACTTTGTCTCAAAACTATTCAGCACCCTCCCTATTTTCTCTCTTTACTCTAGTCTTGATCAAGAAAAGGTCTTTCTCAACAAATGCTGTCCCTCTATGCTCTCAATATCATGTGTACTTTTGTCTTCTTCATCAACCTCCCATTTACTCTGTGTCTTTCTCTATGTCCTTTCCTCCCTTCCTTCCTTCCTTTCTTCCTTTCCTTCCTTCCTTCCTTTCCTTTCTTCCTTCCTTCCTTCCTACCTTCCTTCCTTCCTTCCTTCCTTCCTTCCTTCCTTCCTTCCTTCCTTCCTTCCTTCCTTCCTTCCTTCATTCCTTTCCTTCTTTCCTTTCTTCCTTCCCTCCCTTTATCATTCCTCCTCTTATTCCCTACCCCCTACTTTCCTGTAGGGTAAGATACCCAATTGAGTGTGTATGCTATTCCCTCCTTAAGCCAAATCCAAAGTAAGTAAGTGTGATAGTAATGGAATATAAAGATTCCACTGTATTGGCTTGGTTTTCAAACTGATTGTGTTAAAACCCAGAGCTTGTTAATCCCACCTGTGGGATGGACTTGTTGACTTGAAAAGAGAGACAAGAACTGGGAGGAGCTGGTGACGTAGATTTGGAGAGACACAAGAGAGAGGCAGAAGAACTTTTTGGAAGCAGCACCCTCGTGGAGGCAGAGAGACTGAGAGGATTGCTGACGGCCACTTTGAATTGCCCTGGACTTTTGAGACCTGCCCCCGGAGCTGCCAAGGACTGAAGAGACATGGCTGTTTTGCTGGTACTTTGTCTGTCTGTTTTGATGTTGTTTTGCCATATTTGTCCACTGGTGAAAGATAGTCCTTTTGTTGAAGAAGTCCTGGAACCTGGCTGTTGGTTCCAAAGCCCTGAAGAAGGATTTTCTTGTTGTATGTTTACAGAAATCCTGGTAGAGGGTTTTGCTAATGTTTTCAGGGGTTCTAGGACTGTTCTGCAGACAGAGGATGAATTAATGAAGAGACCGGCAATGTATCTTGTGGTCTTGCTAAGCCTTGTCTCCCCAGGAACTAAGATTACTGAGTTCTTGCCTCCTGTCAAGATGAAGAAAAGACCTCCATTTGGGTATTAAGTGCTGTGCTTAAACTTGATATAACTCTGGGGTAGATTCAATTGTGATCCAGGGGTGGGGAACTTTTGACCTTTTTGTGTTTTATGGTTGAACAAATGAATGTACTTTACTTAGATTGGAAACTAATCTCCATTTGAGAAGAGGGGCTTTGTGGTGGACTAAATGAAGGTACAGCCTAGGGGTGGAGTAGTATTTAGAACAGGGACTTTGTAATTGATTGAATGAATGGAAGGTCCTGGGGTGGGGTAGTACTTGGAGATTATTTAATCACACTTAGTAAATGCTGTATTTTGAGTGATGTCATGTTTTGATCTTCTCTGTTCTTGGTTTGTCACTGAACAAAATGGAGAGCAACTATGCTGGTATTTTGAACCTTGGGAAGTTGCCTTTCCATGGCATTACATTACAGTAACGTTGACTCATCCTCTTTCACCTTCCTGCTCTTCCCCACCATTGTATCAACCTTCTCCTGCCTCCTTTATCTGAGATAATCCACCCCATTCTAACTCTTCCCCTTCCCTTTTCCCAATATATTCCTCTCTCACCTCTTAATTTTATTTTTTGATATCCTCCCTTCACATTCAACTCACCCTGTGCCCTCTGTATATGTAAACATATATACACAAATACACACATACACACATATCTATGCCTACATGTATGTATGTATACATACATATACATGCATGTATATATACATATATATGTGTGTGTATGCATATACACACATATATAATCCCTTCAGCTATCCTCATACTGAGAAAAGTCTTATGAGTTACAAATATCTTCTTTCCATGCAGGAATGTAAATAGTTCAACTTTAATAAGTTCCTTATGATTTCTCTTTCCTATTTGCCTTTTCATACTTCTCCTCTTTCTTGTATTTGAAAGTCAGATTTTCTGTTCAGCTCTGGCTTTTTCATCAAGAATGCTTGAAAGTTCTCTATTTCATTAAATATCCATATTTTCCACTGAAGTATTATACTCAGTCTTTTCTGGATAGGTGATTCTTGGTTTTAATCCTAGCTTCTTTGACCTCCAGAATATCATATTCCAAGCCCTTTGATCCCTTAATGTAGAAGCTGCTAGATTTTGTTTTATCCTGATTGTGTTTCCATAATGCTCAAATTGTTTATTCCTGACTGCTTGTAGTATTTTCTCCTTGATCTGGGAAATCTGGAATTTGGCTATAAAATTATTAGGAGTTTTATTTTAGGGATCATTTTGAAAAGGCAATTGATGAATACTTTCAATTTCACTTTTGCCCACTGGTTCTAGAATATCAGAGCAATTTTGCTTGAGAATTTCTTGAAAAATGATGTCTAGGCTATTTTTTTTTAATTTTAAAAAATTTATTGTGAATCTACTAGCTCCAAATTGATCTGCAAAACCTAGGCAGCTTTTTCTTTCGTGACACTGTCTTTTTTGAGTGGTCCCATGAAAGCTTTCTTCTCCTCCACGATCTGGAACTGACCGTGACCAAATTTGGAGGTGGTGTCGATGAACTTCAGGTCGATCTTCTCCAGGGCATGATGTGTGTTGTGTACCAGCAGAGACTTCGGCAGGGTAAGGACATTCTTCTTGGTCCCAATGACACAGTCTTTCAGCATGACAATGTCATTGGTCACTTCACCGTAGTGGATGAAGCCTCCCAGAGGGTTGATGCTCTTGTCAGATCATAATTGGTGGACGCGTTGTTTTTGATCAGCTTGCCATCCTTGATCTGGTAGCCCTGGCCAATCTTGTAGATCTTCTTGCTGATATCGGTGCAATGGTGGTAGCCCTTCTGACCAGCCACAGAGAAGGCCACATGGGCAGCATGCCAAGCTCCAATACACGCCACCTTACGCAGACCTCAGTGGGTTTTTCAGGGCAGTTTCTTTGTGTGCCAGCGGCTGGTGACACCTTTGTAGCCCTTCCCCTTTGTCACTCCAATGACGTCAATCATATCATCTGCCCAAACCTGGTGGACACAGGCACCTGCTGCTCCAGCTTCTCCCGGGCCCAGTCCAGCTTCTCAGCCATGCTGCCGCCATTCACCTGGATCTCCATCAGGTGGGACTTCTTCTGCCTCAGAGGCAGCAGGTGCATCTGGGTGTGGGCAATGACATGGATCACCTGGCAGTACTTCTTCATGCTGCTGAAGTCTTTCTCCAGCTGATTTTTACTGTCATCGTCCTGCCACTTCTTGCAGTACTTGGTGAAGGCCTTCTTCTTGGATTTATTCCAGTTCTTATAGAATTGCCTCTTACACTCATCACTGATGTGCTCCATAAAGATGGTTTTGAAGCTGCGCAGGCCCCAGGGGTCTGCACGTAGCCCACGATGCCTATAATGACCATGGGGGGCATCTCCATGATGGTGATGGCCTTGACAACTTCCTTCTTGTTGACCTTCGATCCAGGCCTATTCACCTCCCTCACAATGGGGGTCATGCCAGCCTATATCTCAGGAAGGCTGTCAGGTGGATGGGCTTGGTGGGGTCATCTTTGGGGAAGCTCTTCACATTTCCTCTGTGCCTTCTGCTTCTTTTTCGAGTCAGGAAGCCCAGAAAACCGTGCCTGGGAGCCAAGAACTTCCTGTGGGACATACTGCCACGGTTACACCTGCACCTGCCACCGAGGTGGGTTGGAAGAGCTAGGCTATTTTTTTTATCATGGCTTTCAGGTAGTCCAATAATTTTTAAATGATCTCTCCTGTATCTGTTTTCCAGGTCAGTGATTTTTCCAATGAGTTATTTCACATTGCCTTTTACTTCTTCATTTGTTTGGATCTGTTTCATAGTATCTTGATTTCTCATAATGTCATTAGCTTCCATTTCTTCCAATCTAATTTTGAAGGAATTATTTTCTTCAGTGAGCTTTAGAAATTCCGTTTCCATCCTGTCAATTTGGCTTTTTGAGGCATTCTTCTCATTGATTTTTGGACCTCTTTTGCCATGTGATTAGTCTATTTTTTAAGGTGATATTTTCTTCAGTCAGCCTGTTGATAGTTTTTCAAGATTTTCTTGCATCATTCCCATTTCTCTTCCCAATTTTTCCTCTACCACTTTTACTTAATTTTCAAAATCTTTCTTGACCTCCTCCATGTCCTGTGACCAATTCATATTTTTCTTGGAGGCTTTTGATGCAGGGATTTTTACTTTGTTATCTTCTTATCATTCTATGTTTTGATCCTCTTTGCTCACACAAAAAATGATTCTATAGTTTGATTGTGCTTCCTTTGTTTGCTCATCCTGCCAGTCAATTACTTGACTTTTGACTTCTTTGCCATGGTAGAACTCTGCTTCAAGAGTGGAGAGCACTGTGTCCCAAATTTCTGGGGTTTTGTGCTGCTACTGTCAGAGCTTTTTTCAGGCATCTGACTCAGAACTGTGAGGACTTTCTTTCCACAGCCTCAACAAGCTCTGCTGCCAATGCTCCCCACCCTAGAAACACCACTCAAGATTGTGGCCCAGATCCAAGCAGGGCAAAGCAAGAGAACCCTGCCTTAGCATGAGCAAGACATTCCTGAAAATGGCCCCTGGAGAGTCACTTGCCCGCCTACAATCTATAGGCCAGAAGCCAGAAGCAGCAGCAGGGGCAGTAGTTGTACCCACTGACACCTCTGCTGCCTCGAGGTCAGGGGCCAGATTATGTTCTCTCATCCCAGGATCTACAGGGTTGCTCACTTTTTTTTTACTTTCTCTTTGGCATTTATGGTTTGAGAAGTCTGGAATCCAGCACAGCTGCCAGTGATTCACTCTGCTGAAGTCTGCTATAAAGTTTTGTGCTGTGAGTCTGGGCTCTCATTAGCTCATGCTGGGCTGTGCTTGGCTCCTAGTCCAGGGAAAAAGACCTCCCTGTGGGTCTGCCAGGCTGCCTTCAACAGAGGATTTGTTTCTTTCTGCCACTTTGTGTTTTCTGTAGCACTAAAATTCATTTAGAGTAATTTTTTACAGGTATTGGAGGTGGTTGAAGTGGGAGCTCAAGCAAGTTTTTGCTTTTATTCCACTGTCTTGGCTCCACCCCCATCTTTTAAAAATTTTGTGTTACACATTCTCTCCCTTCCTCCCCCCCCCACTCTGAGATGGCAAACAATCTGATACAAATCATAGATGCACAATGATGCAAACCATACTTCTATATTAGTCATGTTGTGATGGAAAACAGACCAAAAACAAACACATAAAGTGAAAAGTATTTTTCCCCTTAAATCTACATTCAGACTCCATTAATTCTTTCTCAGGAAGTAGATAGTATTTTTCATCATGAATCCTTTTCGAATTTTGTTGTATCATTCTATTGCTGAGAATTCATTCACAGTTAATTATGGTACAATATTGCTGTTACTCTATACAATGTTCTCTCACATTCATGTAAATCTTTCTAGCTTTTTCTGAAAGTATCCTTCCCATCATTTCATTGCACCATGATCCTCTGGACACTCAGGTAAGAATGGTCAAAAACAGCAGCAGAGAGTAGTGGAAAAGAGAAGAATCACTGGCTTTGCCTGGCTAGTTTTGATGACAAAGTCAGCTAATCAAAGGAGGCTACTCCCAGTTACATGGTATGGGATGCAGAGGCCTCCATGCTAGGTGATGTTGAAATGATACAAAGGCCCCTTGGCCCAGTTTGCAAATCAACTACAGATTCCTGAACTTGATGAGTAAGCTGCCCTATTATTCAGCTTCCACCTACCTTTGCAGTCACTTCATTTGTCTCCTAGTATTTAAACTTCTACATTGCAGATTAATTGGATTATTCCCTGTTCATTAGCTCCAGCTTTCTTTTATTGTTTGAATGAGCTATTGCCAAAGACTAAAATGCATTCATTTCCTCATTTCCAGCCTTCAGAATATTTGTTTTCCTTTATGTTTCACTTCAGGTGCCATATCTTCTGCTTCCCTGATTTCCCAAGTAGTTGCAATTTTACCTTTTTTTCTCAATTTGCCTTGCATTATGGATGCTTCTGTAAATGTATCTCTTCAGCTGAATACAAAGTCCTTGAAGGGGCCATTTCATTTGTCTCTTTGTATCCCTAGTGCCAAAGGTAGGCCCTTGCACATAACAGATTCTTCATGTCTTTGTTGAATTGATTTAGATTGCATAGTAAGTTACAGAGTTGCTATTCATACTTGCTTCTTGAAGACAACAGTTGTTTAACAAGTCATTCTTGTGAGCCAGGCACTGTGCTTATTATAAGCTAGAAAAATTAAGATTAAAAAAAAATTGGAGGTGTCACTTGAGCTAAATTTTTAAGAGAGTCAAGTATTCTATGATTACAGACATAGGTAAGGAGAGCATTTAAGATATGGAAGATTCTTTGTATAAAGGCTCAGATCTGTGAGAAAATGCCATTCGAGGAAAAAAAAACTAAGTTGGTTTGCCTGGAATATAGAGTGCATGGAGGAGGGCAATGAGTATATTATAAACCCAGCAAAAAATATAAGCTAGATTCTGATAATGAAGGACTTTAAAAGTGAAGCCAAGTCTACAAACATTTACTGTGTATGATAGGGGCAGTGCTAAATTTGGGGAATAAAAAGCATAACAAAAAGAAAGGCTTTCCCTGACCTCACAGAGATTGCATTCTAATGGGAGAAAGATAGCACGAAAAAGGAAACTCAAAAGAGAATTTAAAAGTCCTGTGGAGAGGAACAACATAAGAATAATAAAACTGAGAAGATCATGCTAAATAAAAAAAAAAAACCAGTATCTTGTGCTGCAGAGATTCCTGTTCCAGGAATTTTAATTGAAAACAATTGCTAATAGACAGATATTTCTCTGTGGATGGCATGAATCCATTTATAATTTTCCTTAAGAGTGTATCTCTAAGAACTTTTTTCAATGTATTCCATATAGCATTTTGTTTTACAATTTACTAATATACCTCCCCCAGCAACACATGCAATGATCTGCACACAGTAGACACTTAGTTTATGTGTTGGTTTAAATGAATGAATGAACCCCAACACTTTTCTGGAAGTTACTGAAATTATGTTGGACTTTGGGTTTATCTGGAGAAAATCATATATCATCCAGAATTACTCATTTTAATGAAGTTACTCAAAATCATAAATAAAATGAAAAGATCATTTGGTAGCAAAGAATAATATTTTTCTATATAGAATAATATTTCTATGCAAAATATTGTAAAGTTATAAATATCATTAGTTACATTTCAGAGGAAAAAAATTGAGATTGAAGGAGAAGGGAATTTTTTTTCAAAATTTACATGTAAATTAGGACAGGAAAAGTTCATTCTGGAAGGCTATGCATATCTTCATAATTCTAGTAAGTGTACTAAAGATATGACACCAGGGGTTTCTGGGAATGAGGAGTCTTGAATGACATAACAAAAACACAACCATTAGCTTTGTAAAGAGTTTCTAACTATTTCTTTTCTTCCTCAAAAATATGAACTGAGTTATAATCTAGTAGTTAGTTGCCTGATAACTAAAGTTAATTCTATTATTTAATTAAATTTTATGGTATAAGTTTAAAAAAATTCTCTTCCAACTTCTTCCTCTGAACCTCTACAATAAAAAATTTAAAAACAGAAAAAAAAAGAAAAGAAAAACATAACACTGAACAAATATACATAGTCAAGCAAAATAAATTCCTACATTGGCCAAGTCTATATAATACACACACACACACACACACGCACACACGCACACACACACACACATATAGATATATATAAATGTGTGTGTATATATGGACAGACAAATAGATTTACCATATACACACACATATACCTACATATATACATAAAACAAACACATCCATATACATACACACTTACACAAATATTTATGCACATACACATATAGATAGATATATAGATAATGTTTTCATTCATTCTGAGTCTATCACCCCCCCTTTTTTTTTAGCAAAGTGAATAGCATGCTTTATCAACAGTTCACTAGCAGAATGCTTGTTAACTGTGATGATTCCAGTTCTTAAAAGTTCTTTGTTTTTATAGTATGATTTTGCAAATTGTTCTCCTGGTTCTGCTTATATCACTCTGGGTCAGTCCATGAAATTCTCTTCAGGTTTGTCATACATTTTTTTTTGTTCCAACAGTAACTCATTATATTCATATACCACAGTTCTCCTCTTCCTTCAGGCATTTCCCCATGGATAGGCATCCTTTTAGTTTCCAGATTTTGTTACTGCCAAAAAAAAACCCTGCTAAAAATACTTTAGTACATATGGGAATTTTTACTCTTTCTTTGATCTCTTTTTGGTAGTGGCATAGCAATAGTATCCTCGTAAGTAGACTCACAATTTTTTTATACTTTCTATACTTATTTTAAGTGGATTTTGTTGCTAAAATATAGAAATGCTTTTATGTGAGTTTATTTAAAAATATATTATGTAAAATATATCATTGCATAATTATACATTTTAAATGGGCAGCTAGGTGACTCAGTGCCAAGCCTAAGTCAGGAAGACCTCTGAGTTCAAATGTGGCCTCAGACACTGGTTTCTATGAACCTGGTAAAGTCATTTAACTCTGTCTCACTTTCCTCATCCTTTAAAATGAGCTGGAGAAGGAAATGGCAAACCTCTCCAGTAGCTTTGCCAAGAAAAACCCAAAAGAAGTCACAGAGTCAGACACAACTGAAAAACAGCTGAACAAAAACAAACAATAATTCCTCTAAATAAATCACATCATCTCCCAAAAGGAATGATTGTGTTTTCTCTCTGCTATTATTATTCTTTTAATGTCTTTTGTGTGGCTAATCATTATAGTTAATATGTACAGCCTATGTCAAAAACTAATAGTGAAAATGATACCCTTGCTTTGCCCCTGACCTGTTGAATAGTCCTCTAGCATATTTTTTTTTTACAGATAATGTTGGTTTTCAGTTTTAGAAAGATACTAGATATAATGTAAAGGAAAGATCTGTTTATTCTTATACTTTTAGTCTTATGAGCATAAATTGACTTTGCAATATCAGAATACTTTATGCATCTATTAAGATAATATTTTATTTTTTAGTTCTTTTTATGAATATGGTCAATTATATTTATAATTTTCCTAACAGTGGACCAGTCCAGCATACCTGATATAAATTTAATTTTGTCACACTGTAATTTTGGTGACATTTTTTCTGAAGTAGCCTTGCCCTTGCTTGTAATTTATTTACAATATTTAATCAAAATTAATTATGGATATTAGTAGTTTTCTTTCTTCTGGCTATCCCTATTTTATATATAAAATTCATTCTTATATAATAGAGTAAATATAGTAGGACCTTCTCTATTTCTTGTTCTGTTAATCTGGGCATTTTATATTTTTATAAATATTCATCCAGTTAATTTAGATTATAAGTTTTACATGATATAATTCATGTAATTTAGATTGTAAGTTTCATTGTCATAAAATTTCTAAGAACTAACTTTTATCTTCATATGTTGTATGCTCACTTTTTCATATTTGATACTGGCAATTTGTTTTACTTTCTTAAAAAAAACCTAAATTATCTATTGGTTTACCTTATTTAAAAAATCCCAGATTTATTTAGTATTTCATTTTTTTTACATTTAATTTCATTAAATCTCTTTGTTGATCATCAGGCTTCATATTCTGATATCTAACTGGGACTTTTAAGTTTGTAAGTTTTCTTGTGTGTGTTTTTGTTTTTTAGTTTCATGCCCACTTCGTTTATCTGTTCTTTCTTTCTTTTATTGATGAATGCACTTAGAGATATAAGTTTTTTTCCCTTAAGTATTGCTTTGTTTGGGTCCTCAGATCCCTGTTAAGTGAAAAATATGTCTATACCCATCTGTGAATGCATTTTCCTCTAATTTCATCAGTTCAAGGGAGGGTGAGTTGTCTGCTTCTCCTCCCCTTCTTTTTTGTTTGTACTTGTATATTCTGATTATGTGAGTAATTATGCCCCCATCCTCTTTTCCACCTTCAGTGCATTCCTCTTCCTCTCTCTTTTCATTCTTCTTTTAGAATAATCAAGAGTAACAAATGCAGCCTCCCCTTAGATTTGCCTTCTTTGCCCTGATTACTCAGCTGCAAGTCCCAGACAATTTTAAGGGCTAAATATATGACCATGCTTTGGAGTCAGAGACAGATAAATAGACAGGCAGACAGACAGACAGACACACACACACACACACACACACACACACACACACACACACACACACCTGATAGTTGCTTCTGTTTATTCTGCTTACCCTGAATAAAGCCTCAGGCTCACAACTATTCCTTTTATAGTAGGCAGCTGTCACTGCTGCACCTAGGTGAAGGTCCACTCCAGTCCAGAGTAGATTTCTGATACACCTCTGATGAGTGAGAAAAGTACAAGTTTGCCCCCTGTTTCTATTCCCTGCACAACTGCATAGCAAGACTCATTCCTGCTGGATCTGCAACTGTTTCTTGCTCCAGTGTATGACTTCAGCTCCAAATTCAATTCTTATGCCAAAGGCAAGCCATACCACCCTGTTAGCTAGACTCATTCCCATAAGACTTCTAACTTTCTCCCTATGCTGACCTGGGATGAAAATAGAATGACACTGCACCTTCTCTTTGGATTTCCAAATTAGAATTGCTCTGGCTCTTTCTAGGTTTTTGTTGTAATCCTGTGAAGGAGAGGCAGTCTGTACTGTTTTCCCCTACTCTACCATATTTCAAATATCAGGCATGATCTGTTCTTGATGAAATCATGATATTTCTAAGAAATTTCTACTTAACATTTTTAGAAGTTCACTATCTCTTTAAAGACTGGTTCTAGATTTTTCATAGGAACCAGTCAAATTCACTGGCCTATAACTGGCAATCTATGATACATTTACTTTTCTGAAAATTGGGACATTTTCCCTTTTCCAATAACGTTATACCTCTCCTAGTATCCACAGTTTTTAGATTAACTGATATTGGATCTACAATCACAGTTTCTAATCATTCAGGAGTCAAGAACATGGTCACAAAGTCAAGAACAAGAATATAGGTAAGTGGCTCAAGGGATAGAGCACTGGGCCTGGAGTCAGGGAGGTCCAAATTCAAATATGATCTCAGATATATCCTAGATGCCTGAGACTGGGAAAATAATTTAATCTTAGTTTGCTTTAGTTTTCTCATCTGTAAAATGGAGATAATAATGCCATTTATCTCCCAGGGTTGTTGTGAAGATCAAATAAGATATTTATAAAAGTTAATTATAGTGCCTGGCACATGCTAAGCATTATCTAAATATTAGCTTCTATTATTATAATTGTTATTAGGGCCATGCACTTTGAATTAAACATGGCTAGTTAAATTATTTTAAATTTCTTCTCACTTTTCCTTATCTTGGGTATCAACTGTTCATCAATCATTTCTCCTCTAATTTCTACTATAGAGACCATTCTCCTTTGTTGGGAAAAAATTAATAAAAGAAGTTTTGAGTACTTCTGTCTTCTTTCTTTTCACATGTTTCCTCGGTCTAGCCACCACACAAAAAGGTCCTATAACTTGGTGGGTCCAATATTTATTCCCAAAATACATTTTAGGGGGAAAAAAGATTTGTGCCCTTTAGTTTTACTAGTAAGATTCGGCACACTTTGGGTTTCTGTACTCCCGATCTTGTTTTTTTTTTTTTCTAGGACCATGTTACATTCTTATTTTCATTGCTAATTACTCTTATACACATACACATACATACATATATACATGTGCATATGTGTGTGTGTATTTGATGAATCACAAATAGCACACAGTAATTTATTCAGGTGATATCAATGCAATAGTTTGTCTTGTTAATAGCTCTGTACAGGGAATTGGTATAGAAGGGAGACAATTAACTTGTGGGACACTGGAATGAGTGTAAAAAATGAAATCTGTCTTTGGACATAAGCAGTGATTTTATGATAAGGGTGATAAGGAGACAAACTAGTGACCTTTCCTCAAAAGATACCACCAGTATTTTTGTTGTTGTACTTAGCAAGGGTTAGGAAACCGTAGAGGTTGTTTTATTTATATGATAATTTGATAATAAAATGCATTTGAATGCTCTATTATTAGGAAAATAAATTTCACATTAATTCTGCTTTTACACAGGGATAGAAAAAAGCAAAAATTTTTAAATGGAAAAAGAAATGTCACATTTTCTACCTTCCGACTCTGCCCTCTTCATTTTTAAATCTAAGTTCTTTGGTAAACTCCCTGTGCATCCACATCCATCTATTCAGACATCCCATTTTTCTCCTTCTTGGAATTCTTTCCTTTTATGAATATTGTGTTTCACTCCAGAGTATTTCCCATCCCTTCTGGCCTTATTTTTCCTCTAGCCTTTTACTACATAAGATATTTCTTTCCAGTGCTTTGAAATCTGCTTTCCCAAAGACTAAGTTCCATGACAGACTATGCAAAGATTTCATCTCTTCTATCAAATCTTTGGAATAGAATGGTCAGTTCTTCCTACCCTTCTCTTCCACCTTCCCAGTTTTCTGATTTCCACTCCTGTTTCAATTTCCCTCAAATAGTGAGGATCAGATGTAGAATAGGCTTTTACTCTGTTGGTTCTTCCACTTTTTCAATAATGAAATTATCACTAAGGTAAGGTAAGAAATTATTAGCTACTGTATTTCTAGAAGAGAGCTAGCTCTAATAGATGTTTAGATAATTACAATTCCCTATCACTATTATTTTGTGACTCTGCCAGACTTGTGATTTCCCAAACTCATTAAAAATTCTTTCTCTCAAGTTGGACTATCATATAAAAAGTTACCTATTTCTTGTTTCTTTGACCTTAACACAAACATTCCATAATCTTGTCTGTTCCCACTTCCCTGACTGGTTCTAGACCTTTTCCCCATCATAATATGTATAATATGTTATTCTATTAGATGTTTCTAACATTTCTTTTAGTGAACTATATCCATCCAAACCATAGTGGACTCATCAGTTTCATCCAACTAAATCTGAGTAAAATTTATGAGATAAAATTTGAAAGAAACCTAGAAAATACATTATAACCAGCCTCTGCTAGTTGTAATCTTATCTCTTGCCAGGAGGATTCAAACCCTATATTATAAACTGTAATCCTGAAATATAAATTCCCTCTTTAGATACCACATTGTTATTTATTCATTTTTAAAGTCTTTGATTCTAAGTTAGGGCAAGTATAGTGAATAACACTGGTTCTGGCTTGAGATTTGGTTCAAATTCCAGCTCTTCTGCTTACTATTTGCATGAACTTAAATAAGACATTTGTCTTCTCTATGCCTCATCACTTGAACAATCATTTGTAAAATGGAGATAATAATACTCGCACTGCCTACCTGAAAAGCATTTCACGAAGAAATATTTTATAAAGGGTAATGAGCTATAGAAATGTGAGACAATAAGCTGTGAAAGAGTAAAATGCTTTTGACCAAATTACTTGAGTGAATAAATATTAAAATAATCAATTAAATATGATGGTCCAGGCTTACTTCCTCTGTGTTTCTCTTTCAGAAGGCAGAAGGGAATATAATAGATGTCCTTGATCCTAAGGAGATACTATTTAAAATAGAATTCCTTTTGATAAATTTTACCATGTTTGTTTTAAAAATCAGTTTAATCATTGTCTTACATATCTGTAAGCACAAGCAACTTCCAGGTTTGGATTCCAAGCATAGAAAACTCCATTTATCCAGTGACAGATTAAGGCAAAACATTCACAGAAAATCAAATACAGGGTAACTCAGTCATTTAGTAAGTCCTCAATTCAATCACAAAGTACTAAGGTCCAAATACTCCACCCCTGGTTAGTACATTCATTTAGTCAATCACAAAGTCTGTCTATTCAACTGGAGATTAGTTTCCAATCATAAACAAAGTACATTCATTTTGTCAGCCAAAAAGTATACAAGTCAAAAGTTTTCCACACCTGGATCACAACTGAATTACATTATCATCCACCCAACCAAGCACCCTCTCAAAGGGACAGTGGAGAGCACAAAGGCCATCTACCCCTAAGCCACATCAACTTTGTGGTAGTATCACAGCATTCAATACCCAAGGAGAAGGCTTTCCTTCATCTTGACCCAAGACAAGTTCTCAGCAATCTCTGTTCCTGGGAAGGCAACACTTAACAAAGCCACCATGTACATTGCCAACATCCTCATCAATTCACTCTCTGCCTGCAGAACAGTGTGGGGGGGGGGGGGGGGGAGAGGGGGGGAGCCAAATGGTGGAATAGAAGCATGACCTTCCCGCGGCTCTGGCTTCCACCTTCCCCAATCCATGTAAAAAGGGGACTCTAAACAAACTTTGGAGCTGCAGAACAAACAAAATGACACAGAGAAGCTAACCACCCACTGAGCACAGCCCAGCAGGCCAGCAGGAATGCAGCGCAGTGCTCTGGGAGCTGAGCCCAGCCCCACACCTAGGCTTTAGCCCCAGTGCAGGCCTGACCAGCCCAGCTGGAGGGACTCCAGATCGGCAGCAGCGGTGGCAGTTTCCAGATTTATCAACACATAGATGCGAAGGAAAAGGTGAGAGGCCAGTGCAGTCTGGACTTTGGGACAGTAAGTGGGAGTGTGTGGCTTTTGCTCCTGGGGCGAGAAGCCGCTGAGACACAGGCACAGCCACCCAGTGCCATGTGGCGGCTTCAGCTCCTGGTCTGCAAAGTATAGGGGGACCAAGCACCAGTCTGATAGGTAATCACTCTTGCTTTAACCTGCTTGGATCTGGAGTGCAGTCTAGGGTGGAGGTCCTGGGGTGTATGTCCAGCTTGCCAGAGCATGTGGAGACCTCAGAGAGGGTACCCATCTAATACCTCCAGCAGCTGAGAAAATGCCAGTATTTGGGACGAAAGCTCCCCTATCTGGTGGTAGAGTCCTACTGTGGCAAAAAGCCCAAAAGTCAAGTAATTGAGTGGCAAAATGAGCAGGCAAAGGAAACAAAGCAGACAGAAGATTCCAACACTACACTCCTATTTTGGGGACAAGAAGGAGCAAGCCATGGAACAGGAGGAAAACAGTGAAGTCAGAACTCCTGCACCAAAAGCTTCAAAGGAAAATACAAGCCGGTTACAGGCCATAGAGAACCTTGAGAAGCATATAAGAGAAGTGGAGGAAAAATTGAGAAGAGAAATGAGAACAATGCAAGAAAATTATGAAATGAGAGTCAACAGCCTGACTGAGGAAAATACCTTAAAAAACAGACTGACTCAAATGAAAAAGGAGACTCAAAAAGGCAATGAGGAGAAGAATGCCTTAAAAAGCCGAATTTGCCAGATGGAAAAAGAATCTCAAAAGCTCAATGAGGAGAATCACTGCTTCAGAATTAGATTGGGGGCAAATGGAAGCTAATGACTTTATGAGAAATCAAGATGCTGTTAAACAGATCCAAACAAATGAAAGAATAGAAGGCAGTGGGAAATATCTCATGGAAAAAACCACTGACCTAGAAAATAGATCCAGGAGAGATAATTTAAAAATTATTCAACTACCTGAAAGCCATGACCAAAGTAAGAACCTAGAAAGCATCCTCCAGGAAGTTCTCAAAGAAAACTGCCCTGATGTTTTAGAACCAGAGGGCAAATAGAGGTTGAAAGAATCCACCGATCACCTCCTGAAAAAGATCCCCAAAAGAAAACTTCTAGGAATTTTATAACCAGGTTCTGGAATTCCCAGATTAAGGAGAGAATATTACAAGCAGCCAGGAAGAAACAATTTGAATATTGTGGAAACACAATCAGGATAACCTAGGATCTGGAAGCTTCTACTCTGAGGGATCGAAGGGCTTGGAATGTGATATTCCGGAGGTCAAGAGAGCTGGAATTAAAACCAAGAGTCACTTACCCAGCAAAACTGAGTATCATGTTTCAGGGGAAAATATGGTCATTCAGTGGAATAGAGGACTTTCAAGCATTCTTGCTGAAAAAAACCAGAGTTGAATAGAAAATTTGACATTCAGATACAAGAAGCAAGAGAAGAATGACAAGGTAAACAGGGAAAAGAAATCATAAGGAACTTATCAAAGTTGAACTATTAACATTCCTACGTGGAAAAACATTTAAAAAATAAAAATTAAAAAGAGCAGTGTCAGGTCCCGTGAAAACATCAGCAAGACTCTCCTTCAGGATTTCTACAAACCTACAACAAGAAAATCCCCCTTCAGGGCTTCTGAGCCAACAGCGAGGTTCCAGGAACTATGCAACAACAGCACTGTCCTTTAACGGTAGATGACTCTGGCAAAGTAACATCAAAACAGACAGAAAAAATGCTGGCACCACAGTCATCACTCCTCAGTTCTTGGCAGCTCCAGGGGGCAGATCTCAAAAGTACTGGGCAGCTCCAACTTGCCCTCAGCAATCTGGGTGGCTTTTGGCTGGCAGTTCTCTCCCTCTGTCAGCAGCTCTGGTCCCTGGAAATTCCCTCTTTCTCTCTCTGCCCCCACAATGCTGCTCCCAAAAGTTGTTCTGGTTTCTCTCTGCTTGGGCCTATCTATCCATGGCACCAGCTCCTCCCAGTTCAGCCCCCTTTCTTCACATCAACAAGTTCATCCCACAGGTGCAATTCACAAGCTCTGTGTTTTAACACTTAACCTAAAAACCAAGCCAATACAAGATCTTTAAATTCCATTACCATTACAATATCACATTTCCATTATTATTAAATCAACATCACTTCTGGGTAGGTAATACATTTTATTGATAATAGGATGATGTTTTATCATAGAATCACATAATAGAAAAAATGTTGACTTTATAATCAGTCTGTTTTAACCCTAGTTGTACCATTTGCTACATGCATAATCTTGGAAAAGTCATCTAAAACTCTCTGCGTAACAGTTTCCTTATTTGCGAAAAAGAAGGGGATTAATACAGATGAACTTCAAGTGCTCATCTAGCTCTACAACTATGAGCTTAGAAAGCTAGAAAGGATTGTAGAGATTATCCAGTTCTGGATCCTAAGTTTTAGATATTGAAGTTGAGGACCAGAGATGTCAAGACTTTTGTCCAAGGTAGTACAAGGACCAAATACCAAAGCTAAGATTCAAAGTCATTCCTTCTAATTCAAAATCTAAATGACTCAAAATCTAAATGATGGTTAGATTTAGATAAAATTTTTACCAAACAAACCGGATCAAATTTTTATTTTTAATTATTTTTACTTTTTCTTCAGAATTTATTTATTTTCAGTTTTCAATATTTATTTCCACAAGATTTTGAGTTCCATATTTTCTCCCCATTTCTTCCCTACCTCCCCACTCCAAGATTGCAAGCATATTGATTACTCCTTCCCCCAGTCTATATTAAGTTTTTAATAGAATATATGTGTCAGTATAACCAATTTGGTGAAGACACAACCCTAGGAGCTAATGTTACTTATAGATTCTGTCTTGTCCATGATCAGTAATACTTAATATGCTTTCAGTGAGTATTTTCCTTCATAAAAGATGTAATTATGCCAAACTAAGGAAAACAATTTTTGGCCTAAGGGCTTCTTGTCTTTAGAATATGAAGCCAGCAAGGCCCCATATAGAGAAAAAATGGGTGACTTTAAAAGGGAAAAGAAGAAAGGGACTTATGAATATCAAGTTCAATATGTTAAGACAGATTCTTTACTTGGGATGTAATGACTCAAACATGGATTCTGCTTTTACCTTTTCAGAATCAGAAGCTTTCCTTTATCTACTTGCTGTTTAGTATTTTAATGGTTTCCTTTGCTGAAGAATTCTTTATATTCTGGGATGGATATAGCATGTTAACATCATGTTTCTACATTTTGTGTCAAGCCAACTGCTCTTAATTAGGTGCACACCACATGCAACATAGAGTTCTTGTCAATTGGGATTTAAAGAGAAATAAAAATAACTCCTACACTCAAGGGTCTTCCAGTATTAGAGAGGAAGCTTTGAATCATGGAAAGAGTATTGTCCTTAAGAGACAAAATTAACCTGGTTATGAATACTTGCCCAAACACTTCCTACATATATGTCCTATTTAAATCATTTAATCTCTCTGAGACAATTTCCTCATCTGTAAAACTGGTATGAAAATACAGTAATGCAGAGAGTCATTGTGAAGAAAGAGTTGATTTATCAAGATAAAACTCACTAAGTAAATATATTATTATTGTTCATTAAAGAACTATGACATATATAGAAATAAGCATAATATAAAGTAGGAAGTAAGAGTGATGAGGACTAATGGGAGATTAAGGAAAAATGCTCCAAAAAAGCCTGAGGGAAGAGACATCATTTTCTGCTGGGAGGAGGTAGGATTTAGGGAGATGTAAGAGTAGGAAGAAAACAAAAAAGTACCTATGTTAGATGTGTTCAATCACAGGATGAAGGATTAAATATTTTTTCCAGTCTACACTTGCTCTACAAAAAACTTGAAAAGGGAATTATGTGCTGGAGGTAGAGCATTTACAGCTGAATCTAGGGGATAAGAAAGGAAAGAGCACAACAAAGTGACAGATTCTTGGATTAACAGTGGAGAATGTCAAAACTAAAACACACCTTCCCCACACCTTCCCCAGTTGTCTCAACCTTGGAGAAAGGCATGCAACCCAATCTGTAGGCTTTTTCTTTCCTTTCTTTTTCTTTAGAGATTTTCCTGTTGCTCCAATTTCTGTTGACATACCTTTTTTCCTTCCTCTATCACCCTGTTGCAATGATGGTCATCAAATCTTTTCAACTGTATGAGTGAGTTTTGCTATGCGTGAAGGTTATTTTTCTCTTTAGATTGGGGGGGGGGGGTGGAAATCACAAATATTAACACAGCCTAGGCAAAAAACTAAGGAATAAAGAAATTTGGTGAGGTAACCAGTGGTTTTTTGTTTGTTTTGTTTTGTATTGCCTATACTTACACTAAAGGAAAATGGAGAGAGATCCAGTTTAGGTGAGTCCTTATTTTTCAGAAACTCTTTGGTTCAGTGTAACACCAATGCTACTTGCAGCTGCTGTGGGGGTGTAAGACCAATAACAGTAGCACTAAGGAGGACTGCTAACACAGGTTCTTTGCTGTTTTTCTAAAGGAAAGCAACTCAAAATGGGTCAACAATCTTACCTTAATTGAATATATATATATATATATGTATGTATGTATATAATTTACTTAGTTCAGGGGGGAAAGTCAGCATCCAGAACTTCAGAGAAAATGCAAATTACAAATAGAAATTATAAACAGAAATAATAATGTAAAGACCAACAGACAAGGCTTCTAACTGTCTGACCAAATAACACATATATCACAGATCAACAGATGGATCCAACTGTCTGACCATTACAAATATACATAGTTACCAGAAAGAAAAGCATAAACATCAGGGTTTTCAAAGCCAGGGGGCTTCTTAACAGCTACCTAATGTCTCATCTGGCAACATCACTAGAAGACGTCCTGTGAGTAAGCCCCAAAGCAAAATGCTAACCTAACAGTATATATACACTTATTTAGGGTCAGAGAGCATCACAACCCTCATGACCCACTGCCTAACTAAAAAAGTAACAAAAGCTGTGGGCCTTCCTGCAAACGAAGCCTCTTCTAATCAAGGTTCTTTTGTTGTGTTCCACATGAGGCCTATTAATGCTCAGGGAATATCTTCAACTCTCATTACCATTACATTCAGGACCTTGAGCAATAAAATGCAAATTCCCCAACATGAGAAGAGATTGAGATAGCATGGGATCTGGCCTATGTGTATACTCTCCAATCAAAGGGGAAAGAGTAAGTATGTAAGGGAAAGGAGAATATAAGAAAAAAAAGTCTAAAACCACCAAAGGTTTCAAGAGGAAGAAAAATCCAATTAAAAACATCAAGTACAAGCTGATAAATGAGATTCTAAAATTAGAAGAGAAGATAAATAAAACATCCAAAATGTTATAAAACCATAGAAACAAATATTGCAAAATGAAGAAAACCAAACTGACATCTGAGGCAGCATGGAACACTGTAGATTTAAAGGAGATTATTTAATTGCAAAAGTTCATTCCAGAATACTTCAAGAAAGAAATTAGGTTCTTAGGAAAAAGATAGGAGAGAATGACAAAATTCTATCATCTGGCAGAATGTGTGGCCTGAAAAGAAAAACAAAATAGAAAAAAAACCCTCAAAAACCTTGAATCACTTGGAAGTGAGTCTGCTCTCTCGCAACAGTTTGGAATACAAGCACATTAAAGTGAAGGAAAACCTGAAAGAAGGGTAAGAAAAAAATACTAATGTTGAAAGAACACATATAAGTACTCAACCTAATTATTAAAGATTATACCATTACAGATTATAAGAAAAGAATTTCATATGGTTATTACAACTCTGAGTAGAAGGTGACTTCTTAACCAAACAAATAGGTAATTACAAAATCAACAGATAATTTTAATTATATGAAATTGAAAATTATTTGCAAAAACAAAATGAATGCATTCTCAGACAGGAGATTCACATCCAAAATATGTAGACACCTAATGAAAATATATAAAACTGAAAGCCATTCTCCCAATATGTAAGTGATCAAAGAATATGAATAGTTTTCAAAAGACTTGCAAACTTTTAAGAATTATGTGAAAGAATATTACAAATCACTCACAGTATGAGAAATGTAAATTAAAACAATGCTGAGGTTTCATCTTAAACCCAGAATATGTCAAGGATTACAAGTGTTTAAGAGTAGTCATCTTCAGAATTGAAAGGATTGTGGAGTGATAGACACAGAAATGATTGTAGGTGAAGATATAAATTAATAAACAATTCTGGAAATGCATTTGGAGATTCTTCATACTTAGAGATTATCAGGTTCATATCTTTTGTCCCAGAGATTCTATTGAGAAACATATACCTTTAATAAGGTAATAACACAAAGAAAAATTCTGAATACTCCAAAATTTTTGTAGTGGAACTTTTGGTAGTAGCAAAGAATTGGAAACCAAATAGATGCCTCTTTATTAGCAAATGGTTAGATAAAATGTGAGTCATCTAGATGGCTCAGGGGATAGAGCACTGGAGTAGAGTCAGGAAGACCTGAATTCAAATTCATTCTCAGACATTTACTAGCTGTGTGAACCTGGGCAGGTCATTTAACTTCTGTTTGCCTCAATATACTGGAGAAGGAAATGTTAAACCATTCCATTATCTTTATCTCCCCACTCCAATATGAAACCCCAAAGAAATAGTAGTGGTATGCTATTGGCCACGGGGTTACAAAGAGTCAGAGATGAATAAATGACTGAACAACAAAAACAAACAATCAAAATATAGTGCATAAATGTAATTAAATATTAGCATACTATAAAACTATAACTATTGTGAATACAGAGAAACATGGGTTTGCATGAAATGTTACAAAGCAAAATAAGTAATATCCCAGAAATAATATGAAAATATACTAAAAAATGTAAATTTTAAAATTCAAAAAAAAATTGAAAATAAATGTAAAATTATACTGAACAAGCTTGGAAACAAGAAGAGATAAGAAAAAAAATACCCCTGACAAATTCCTTTGCAGAGATGTGAGGACTGTGGGTATGGAATGTTGAGTAAAGTGTGATTTCTTAAATCAATGCATACATTGATTTGCTGCTTTTCTTCTCACTTTTTTTTCTCTTGATTCTTGTTGCTAAAAATCTAGATGGTTTAAAAATATATCAATAAAGTTTAATTATTTTAAATGCTATAGAAATGCCAAGGAAAATAAAAAAAAATATTTTAAATCACAGAAAGTAATTGAGTCATGTCCATGGGCAAAACCAGGAAAAAAAAGTCCTAAATACTCAAAAAATAGAATTAAAAGATTACATTATTGATATAGTAATGGAATGCCATAATTGTTTTTGCAAATAAAATGTCTCAAAAATGTTAATGTGCTCAAATGTTCTAATAATTGTCCCTCCCCCCCCCTCCATCCCATACCCTGGGCAATGACCAAAACATTGGTGTTAGAAATAGAAATAGGGTGGCAGAGCCAAGATGGTGGTGTAGAAGCAGGAAAACTCTGTGTGTTCCTTCTATAACCATATCAAATACCTATAAAAATGGCTCTAAATAAACTTTAGGGCTACATAACCCACAAAATGACAGAGAGAAACAAATCTCCTGCTCAAGGCAGGCTGGCATCTGGACAAGAAGCATCCATTGCAGCTTGCTGGGAGCAAAGTCAAGCCCCATGTGAGTCTGTGGGTTTAGCCTAGTGGTGACCATGACCAGCTGTGGTGGGAGGGACTTAGAGAGGTGGATCACCAGCAGCTGTAGTGGTTTCCCGAATTATCAACCCATAAATGTCAAAGACAAAGTGAGATGTCAGTGTAGACTTTGGGAATAGGGGGTCTGGGAATGTGTTCTGGCCTCTGCCCCTGGAGGGAGAAGTTACTGAGGTATGGACTTCATGGCTGCTTCAGAGCTCCTGGCTGGCAAATTGTAGGGGGACCAAGCAGCCATTCTGAGGGTTAATCACTCTTTCTTTTGATTTGGATGGCTGTCTAAAGTGGAGGTACTGGGGTGTGTGACCAGGTGCCAGTCCTGGTGGAGGCTTCTGAGATGGCAGCCAAATAATAGCTCTGACAACTGTGAAAACACCAGCAATTTGGGACAAAGCTCTCCTCTCTTGAAGCAGAGATCTACTGTGGCAAAAAGCTCAAATGGCAAGAAATTGAGTGGCAACATGAGCAAGCAAAGGAAGCAAAGCATGCACAGCAATGAAATTTTGTATTCCTTTTTTTGTGGACAAAAAGGATCAAAGCATGGAACAGGAGGAAGACAATGAAGTCATAACACCTGTACCAAAAGTTCTGAGGAAAAATATGACCTGGTTACAGGGCATAGAGAAGCTTTAGAAGGATTTTGAAAAGCAAATGAGAGGAGTGGAGGAAAAATTGGGAACAGAAATCAGAATGATGCAAGAAGATCATGAAAAGAGAGTAACAACCTGACTGAAGAAAATAACACCTTAAAAATAGACTAACTCAAATGTCAAAAAAGACTCAAAAAGGCAATGAGAAGAAGAATGCCTTAAAAAACTGAATTTGCCAGATGAAAAAAGGATCTCAAAAGCTCACTGAAAGAGAATAATTCCTTCAGAATTAGATTGGGGAAATTGGAAGCTAGTGACTTTATGAGAAATCAAGATACTATTAAACAGATCCAAACAAATGAAAAAATAGAAGGCTATGTGAAATATCTCATTGGAAAAACCACTGACATGGAAAATAGATCCAAAAGAGATAATTTAAAAATTATTGGGCTACCTGAAAGTCATGATCAAAACAGAACCTAGAAATCATCCTTCAAGAAATTCTCAAGGAAAATTTCCCTGATGTTTTAGAACCAGAGGACAAAACAGAGTTTGAAAGAATCCAATGATCACCTCTTGAAAAAGATCCCAAAAAGAAAGATCCTAGGAATATTATAGCCAGTTTCCCAGATCAAGGAGAAAATATTACAAGCAGCCAAGAAGAAACAATTTGAATATTGTAGAAACATTATCAGGATAACCCAGGATCTGGTAGCTTCTACACTGTGGGA
Source organism: Petaurus breviceps papuanus (assembly GCF_028583685.1). Classification (NCBI taxonomy): domain Eukaryota; kingdom Metazoa; phylum Chordata; class Mammalia; order Diprotodontia; family Petauridae; genus Petaurus; species Petaurus breviceps. Next base: position 2,420,222 of record NW_027187244.1, read on the forward strand.
TTGAAGGGCTTGGAATATGATTTTCCAGAGGTTAAAGGAGCTAGGATTAAAATTAAGAATGACCTACTTAACAAAACTGAGTATCACATTTCAGTGTAAAATATGGTAATTCAATGAAATAGAGGACTTTCAAGCATTCTTGATGAAAAAAAACAGAACTGAATAGAAAATTTGACATTTAGATACAAGAAGGAAGAGAACCATGAGAAGGTAAACAGGGAAAAGAAATCATAAGGAACTTATCAAAGTTGAACTATTTATATATTCCTAAATGGAAAAATGATAATTGTAACTTATGAAACTTTTCTCAGTATGAGAATAGTTGAAGGGAATATATATATATATATATATATGTATGTATGTATATATGTGTATATATAAATATATGTCTATATAGGAGGGTATATGGGCATTTGAATACATATGTGAATGTGGGTATAGATGTGTACAGATATACATAGACAGAGGGCACAAGACCAATTGAATAGGATGGGATGATACTTAAAAGGTGAAATTGAGAGGTGAGAAAGGAATATGATGAGAAGAGATGGGAAGAGACAGAACGGGGTAAATTATCTCATAATGAAGAAGCAAGGGAAAATTTTTTACAATGGAGGGTAAGAACAGGAAGGCAAAAGGGAATAGGTCACCCTTACTCTCATTGAATTTGACTTAGTGAGGGGATAACATGCACACTAAATAGGGTATCTCACCCTGCAGGAGAGTATGGGGGAAGGGGATGAGAGGGGGATGATGGAGAGGAGGGCAGATTGGGGTGGAGGGTAGTTAGAAGCACACACTTTTGAAAAGGGACATGGTCAAAGTAGAGAATAGAACAAATGGGGGGGAAGGATAGGATAGAGGGAAATATAGTTAGTCTTTCACAATATTTCCACTATGGAAATATTTTGCATAGCTACACATGTGCCACATCTATTGAATTGCTTATATTCCCAGTAAGCATGGATGATGAGGGAGGAAGGAAAATAATCTGGAATTCAAAATTTTAAAATCAGATCTTTAAAAAATTATTATTATGATTACTATTTTTTACATGCAACTGAGAAATGATATACAGGCACTTTGGTATAGAGATACTTCTTGCCCTACTGGAAAGTCAGAGGGGGAATAGGAAAGGATATAGGAGAGAGCAAATTGGGGGAGGGGGTATACAGTGGGATCACTGTTTTGGAGTGGTGGGTAGGGAAAAGACAGGGAGAAAATTTGTAACTCAAAATCTTGTGGAAATGAATGATGTAAACTAAAAATAAACATAAAATTCAATTTAAAAATAAAAAAAATAAAAAATATATTAAAAAGAAATAGAAATAAGAGGAAATTTGGGAATAGTCTAACACACACTTTAGATTTAAGTGAAAGCAAAATTCAAAGGGTTCTGAAGAAAGATAATTGGGATCATATGAATAAAATATTACAAGTGAAGTCAGTTTAGAAGTACAGGACACAATCAAGAGTGAAATTTTGAGGACATAAAAGAAACAAATTTCAATCACAGGGATGGGTAAATTGGAGTATATGTTTAAATCCACATGGTAACACAGAGAGCTCAGCAATTTATTTAAATTTTTATCTATGTAGAATATGGAAGCAAAGCAAAGTAACAAGTGGATGATTGTAATAATCCCCCAAAATACTATATAGTGTCAGAAGTATTAAATATTAAAATGAGATAATTGTGGAAAAGGAAACTAAATACCACACATTTTTTTAAAGTTAGGTTTCAAGAAAAAAGAATGATATGGATCGAGGCTTCTTACCAAAAGAGAGAAAGGTAACATGCTCATTCTTTTTTGTTTGTTTGTTTTAGTTTTCTTTTCAAAGTAGAATCAAACCTGTATACATTGGGGGAAAAACAAAAAATACTCACAAGGATTTTATATTCAAGATAAGTTGTTGCTGTTTATCTTTCAAGAGGACCTTGACAATGGGAGTGTAATGTCATGACTTGCAGGTGAATGGGATTTAAGTGACATATGTTTGTGCAAAGTCACCAGCCTTACTGTTTCCTCCTGAGTCATCTGGATCTAGTGAAAAGATATAGATCAGGATGACAAGACATGGCCCTGGAGGCAGTGGGAGACCTCCACCTTTTAAAATTATGGTCTTTCCCAGGTTTCAGTTCATCTGAGGCAATGGCCATTCAGTGATTAAGGCTAGGTAAGAAATGAGATGAAAAAATGGCATCTCTTACCTAGTGAAAAAAATAATCAGGCAGGAGAAGACCTCAGGACGTCTGGTCAAAACTGAAACAATTGCTATTTATATTCACTCTGAGCCATGAGAAGCCAAACAATGACTAAGGTCGACTTGGATTGAGATCTTGACCAACTGATGAGAGTCAGAGTGATTTATGTTTAAGACATGGTCCTTAAAAAAAGAAATATTGTCCATACACCCAAAGGTATCTTGTGAGATTTCAGCACTCAACATTTATATTCCTTTAGGCAGAACACCTACAGGTAAAGGTAAATAAGAAGATATGAAGAAAGCACCTACTTGATCTTGATGAATTCAATCCCTTAGACCCAATGACCTATATTGCTGGGTCCTGAAAGAACTGGCAAATATGAGTCTTGAGCCAAAGGCAGTGATATCTTAAAGACCTTAGAAAACAATTTTCATAAAAGGAAGAGAAGGATAAACAAACTATAGGAGAGGAGAAGTCTTCCAATTCAATGAGAACAGTCCTCAACAAATAGTTAAATATGTGATTGGTCATGATCTAGAAAGAGAAATAATGATTACAAAAATAAGCATGATTTCATCAAGAATAGATCCTTTCCCTTTATGATAAGATTGTTAAACTAGTAGATGAGAATAATTAAGAATATAGTCTACCTAGATTTTAATAGAGGTTTTTAAAAAAATATTTACTTATTTTTAATCAACATTCAGTTCCATATGATTTTTAGTTCCAAATTTTCTCCCCAATTCTCCCCTCTGCCCACCCCAAGATGGTGTGCAATTTGATATATGTTCTATATACATTCAGATTAAACCTATTTTCACATTAGTGGTGTTGTAAAAAAGAATTAGAACAAATGAGAGAAACCATGATGGAGAGAGAGAGAGAGAGAGAGAGAGAGAGAGAGAGAGAGAGAGAGAGAGAGAGAGAGAGAGAGAGAGAGAGAGAGAGAAGAGAGCAAACAATATACTTTGATCTGCATTCAAAATCCATGGTTATTTTTCTGCATGAGCTTTATCTGAAGTCTACTTACTCCTCATTTCTTATAGCACAATAGTATTTCATAACATTCATATACCACAACTTGATCAGTCATTCCCCAACTGATGAGAATCCTCTCAAATTCTAAAACTTTGCCACCACAAAAAGAGCTGTTATCAATATTTTTGTACATGTGGATCCTTTTCCCACCTACATGATCTCTTTGGGATACAGCTCTAGAAGTGATATTGTTGGGTCAAAGGGTATGTACGTTTTATAGTCATTTGTACATAATTTCAAATTTTTCTCCAGAATGGTTGCATCAGCTCACAGCTCCACCAATGGTGAATAAGTATTCTAAGTTTCCCACATCTTCTCCAACATTTATCATTTTCCAGTTTTGTCATGTTAGTCAATCTGATAGTTGTGGTGTGGTGTGTTACCTCAGAGATGTTTTGATTTGTGTTTTTCTAATCAATAGTGAATTAGAGCATTTTCATATGCTTATACATAATTCTAATTAATTCATCTCAAACCTGCCTGTTCATATCCTTTGACCATTTATCAATTGGGGAATGACTTGTATTTTCATAAATTTGACTCAGCTCTCTATATATTTCAGAGATGAAGTCTTTATCAGAGACACTGGTTATAAAAATTCTTTCCTAGTTTTCTGCTTCCCTCCTGATGTTGGTTGCAATAGATTTGTTTCACAAAACCTTATCAATTTTATGTAACCAAAATTATTCATTTTGCATTTCTTAATGTTTGCTATCTCTTGTTTGGTCAGTAATTCTCCTGTTCTCTATAAATCTGACAGGTAAACTCTTCCTTGCTCTCCCAGTTTGCTTATAGTATCTTTAATAGAGCTTTTTATAGAATCTCTCCTATTAATCATTTGAAGAAGTTGGAGAAATGTGGACTATATGATCATATAATTAGATGGGCTCATTACTGAATGTCTGGGCTTAAAGAATATTTGTTGATGATTTAATATTAGTATGCCAGAATGTCTCCAGGGGGGGTAACTCAGGAATATGTATATGGTCCTGTGATGTTTAACATTTTTAAATTTTTTTAAAGCAAGTGGGGTTAAGTAACTTGCTCAAGGTTATACGGCCAAGTGTTTCTGGGTGGGTGCTAAGTGTCTGAGCCCAGATTCGATCCCTAAGTCATCCCGACACTGGGGCCGGTGCTCTTACTTGCTGTGCTACCTGGCCACCCCTGATGTTTAACATTTTTATTAATGACATGTATAAATGTATAGATGATGTGGTGGTCAAATTTGCAGGTGACAAAAAGGTAGAGGAGATAGCTAATATATAGGCTAATGGAAATTAAATCCCAAAGTTGCTAACAAGATAAAGCATTTGACTAAATCTCAAATTCAATAACAGATAATTATAAAATGGTGGACTTTTATGTAGATAAATGTAAATTTAACATAGGTATGAAGAACAACTTCACAAGGGTAGACAAGATGAGGAGATCATCCTTAGACAGCTATTGTTGTGAGAAAAAAAAATTGGGGTAAAATAATAATAATAATAATCCAACACACATTTATGTATCTCTTTAAGATTTGCAAAGTACTTTACCAAGATTATCTCATTTGATAATTTAGTAGACTGGAAGGCCAATACACAAACTCCAAACCCAATATGAGTTGGGAGAGGGCAAAGATAGAAAAAGAAATTCCTTCAGATGTTGGTTACATTAGGAGCCATATGATTTCCTTGAGTAGAGAGTTGCCAGTCACACTATACTCTGTTGTCAGCCAAACTCATGTGGTGTATTGTGTTTAGGTCTGGGAGCCACAGTAGAAAAGTAGTACTGACAAACTTGAAGGTACTATGATTATTGCAACCAGAAAGGTGAATATTCTCAAACCCATATCATATGAGGATCAATTAAAGGAAGTGGTCATACTTATCCTAGTGTAGAGAAGATTCACGAAGAATGTGATTACTGCCTTTGAGGTTTCAAGGTCTACCACGTGGAAGATGGATCATCTGGTTTTTGTTTTTGTTTTTTCTTTTTTTCTCATTGACCCCAGAGGGAAGAACCAGCAGTAATGGGTATAAGTTGCAAAGAAGACAATTTAACCCTGATGTCAGGAAAACATATTCTAATAATTGCATCTTCCTAAAGGGGGAACACACTACCTAGAGAACTGATGAGATTTTCCTTCCTTCAAACTTTTCAACAGAAACTTCTCGTGAGTAAAATACAGCATGGATGGTTTCTTTTGTGTATGAAGAGTGAAATCTCTTCCAACTTTTAAATTCTATGATATTATGACATTATTTAATAGCTACAAACTACAAATTCTTAGTACTTGTAGAAGATGCTATCAGAGTAGCTCTTCATTATAAGACTTGATGGTTTTGTAAAATCATTTTTGGGACTTAAACATGTGGACTTTGCAGCTCTATCCCCTATACACAAGTTTCAACCTTAGCTTCCACAACTATGCAGAATGTATGGATATGATGTATAATTGTAGCCTTTACAGGGACTCATTCTCAAAACAAACAATTCACTGTTTCCTCTGAAAGCTGTATCATTGTTTCTAAGTGACCTTCCTACCCGTGGAACAAAAGCTATCTGGCTACTCCCTACTATTTCTTTGTAGATGCGTTGTGTATATTATTCACAGATACTTATGAGATACACAGATATTTATGAGAATTTTACTAAAAATTTTAAGATAAAAGTTTCATTACCATCAGTCAGTACTCATTAGAAACCTATTTTCTTTTCAGTTTATAGAATCATATCCTATCAGGGATGGGAGGAATACTAGAGATTTTCTAGTTCAATTATCTTATTTTGCAGATGAGGAAACTGAGGTTACATAAATGAGCTAAAATGTAAGTTATTTGAGGGGTGAAGTAGGTTCATTTTTTACTTAGATCCCAAAATATCAACTTAGTTCTTTGAAATGGGCACTGAATGAATGATTGTTAATTGGTTGATTGAAGGATTGTAGAAGGGCATATAATTAGTGAGTAGCTTTCCATTACATCACAAATTTTCTTTTACAGTCCCTGAATCCATTAATATTATAAGAGTAGGTTCTTATCTACTTCATATGCTAAAATAAAATAGCAAGTCTATATGTTTTATATTCAATATACCACGGGAGAATAAGTTACTAAGAAAATTAAGAGATAAATTGAGAGAAAATTATTGATTTCATGTATCTTGGGAAAATACTACAAATAGGCAATGAATTGAACCATAATTTAAAAAGGAATCAAAAGAGAAAATTGAATTTCATTGGAAAAATGCTCAGCATTCTACATAATTACAAAATACTCCATACTATGGAAGTGTATCTTTTCCACACAACTTTTGTTGTCATGGTACTAGATCCAAACAATAAATTTTCTAAGTATGCTGAAACATTGATGGGGGAGGGGGAGGGGTTTATGGGCAGTGCCATGGTTGCTTAAATGAATATGTATAAGCTTGATGGGGTGATCTCCATATAAGGCCATGAGGTGATCACCCTATGAGGCCATAAATGTAAAACTGCGATGTGATTGGCTCGGATTCGC
>NW_027187244.1:2426981-2436558 GCF_028583685.1 Petaurus breviceps papuanus
TCCTCCGCCTTCTGTCTGGTGTTTTTTCCCCGTGAGGGGCCGGTGACAACCGAAGACCCGGGATGGGTAAGTGAGAGGGCCGTGGGGCTAGTCGTCTAGATCTGTTGTGAGGGCAAACGCCCGCAACAAAACATATTATCAAAAATTACTTCTCTATATGAAGTGGTATAAGACATGCAATAAAATCACACTACAATGCAGTTGGAAGGCCAGAGGTCATTTTGTCCAACCTGTAAAAGATCAATAATTCATTTTTTCTACATTTTCTAATTCATCCTTCATTTTGAAGACATCTATCTTTGGGAAAACTACTTATCTACCACTGCAACCAATTACACTTTTGGACTGATTTAATTGTTAATTAATGATTGGTATGTTTTTTTCACATTTTTTCTTTTTATTTATTATTTATTTTTTAAGTTTAATGTTTATTTTTAATATACAATATTAATTTCCAGAAGATATTGAAATACAAATTTTCTCCCCATCTTTCCCCTACCCACCACCCCAAAATAGCAATCCCACTGAATACCCCATCCCCCACTCTGCTCTCTACTGTATCCTCCCCCATCCTCCCTCCAGCTTTCCAGTACAACAAGATAGCTCTCCATATCCCAGTGCCTGTATAACTTATTTCCCAGTTGCATGTAATAATAATAATAATAATAATGATAATGATGATGATGAATAATGATAATAATGTTTTTAAATATTTGATTTTAAAACTTTGAGTTCCAGATTCTTTCCCTTCTTCCTTCATCACCCACCCTTACTGGGAAGATAAGCAATTCCATATAGGTTGTACATGTATAGTTAGGTAAAACATTTCCATAGTAGATATATTGTGAAAGACTGATTATATTTCCCTCCATCCAATCCTACCCCCACTTGTTCTGTTTTTTACATTGACCCTGTCTCTTTTCAAAAGTGTGTGCTTCTAACTACCCTCTCCCCCAATCTGCCCTCCTTCCTATCATTCTCCCTTTTATCCCCTTCCTCCCTACTTTCCTGTAGGGTAAGATACCCAATTTAGTGTGTATGTTATTCCCTCCTGAAGCCAAATTCAATGAGAGTAAGGTTGACCCATTCCCTTTTGTCTTCCTGTTCTTCCCCTCCATTGTAAAAGTTTCTCTTGCCTCTTTTATATGAGATTATTTACACTATTCTGTCTGTCCTTATCTCCTCTCATCATATTCCTCTCTCACCTCTTAATGTTGTTTTTAAAATATCATCCCTTCATATTCAATTGATCCCATGTCCTCTGTCTATATATGCCTGTACACATATATATACACACTCACATATATATTCATATGCACATATACCCTCCTATATATGCATATATATGTATGTATGTATACATACATACACACACATATATATACCTGCACACATTTATATTCCCTTCAATATCCTCATAGTGAGAAAAGTTTTATAAATTACAATTATCATTTTTCCATGTAGAAAAATAAATAGTTCAACTCTGATAAGTTCTTTTCATGATTTCTTTTTGTTGTTTACCTTCTCATACTTCTCTTGCTTCTTGTATTTTTATGTCAAATTTTCTATTCAACTAGGTTTCTTTTTCATCAAAAATGCTTGAAACTCCTCTATTTCATTGAATGGCCATATTTTACCCTGAAACATTATACTGTTTTCCTCAGTACGTGATTCTTGGTTTTAAACCTTGCTCCTGTGAACTCCAGAGTATCATATCCCAAGCCCTTTGATCCCTTAATGTGGAAGGTACTCAATCTTGTGTTATCCTGATTGTGTTTTCACAATATTCAAATTGTTTCTTCTTGGCTGCCTGTAATATTTTCTCCTTGACCTGGAAACTCTGGAACCTGACTGTAATATTCCTAGGTATTTTCTTTTGGGTATCTTTTTCAAAAGGTGATTGGTGAATTCTTTCAATTCCTATTTTACTCTCTGGTTCTAAAATATCAGGGCAGTTTTTCTTGAGAATTTCTTGAAGGATGATTTCTAGGTTCTCTTTTTGATCATGACTTTTAAGCAGTCCAATAATTTTAAAATTATCTCTCCTGGATCTATTTTCCAGGTCAGTGGATTTTCCAATGAGATATTTCACATTGCCTTCTATTTTTCATTTGTTTGGATCTGTTTAATAGTATCTTAATTTCTCATAAAGTCATTAGCTTCCATTTGCTCCAATCTAATTCTGAAGGAATTATTCTTTTCAATGAGCTTTTCAAATTCTTTTTCAATCTGACAAATTTGACTTTTTAAGGCATTTTTCTCCTCATTGGCTTTTGGGGCCTCTTTTGCCATTTGAGTTCATCTATTTTTTAAAGTGTTCTTTCATTCAATCATGTTGTTGACTCTTTTTTCATGATTTCCTTACATCATTCTTATTTCTTTTCCCAATTTTTCCTCTACTTTTCTTTATTTTGAAAATCCTTCTTGAGCTCCTCCGTGGCCTGTAACCGATTCACACGTTTTCTTGGAAGCTTTTGGTGCAGGATTTCTGACTTCTTTGCCTTCCTCCTGTTCCATGCTTTGATCCTTTTTGTCCCCCAAAAAGGAATCTAAGGTTTGCTATCTGTGCTTGCTTTGCTTCCTTTGCTTGTTCATGTTACCACTAAATTACTTGACTTTTGAACTTTTTGCCACAATAGAACTCTGCTTCCAGAATGGAGAGAGCTTTGTTCCAAATCACTGGGGTTTTCACAGCTGCCAGAGCTATTAGTTGGGTGCCCTCTCTACAAACTCTGGTGCCTGGTTTCACACCCCAGAACCTCCAACCTAGACTTCAATCCATATCCAAGCATATTAAAGCAAGAGTGATTACCCTCTGAATGTCTACTTGGTCCCCCTATACTCTGCAGGTTAGGAGCTCTGAAGCAGCCATGCATGGTGGCAGTAGGGCCACTGTACCTCCACCACTTCTAACCTCAGGGGGTAGGAGCTGGACCTCATTCCTCTGCCACCCCAGCAAGTTCAACAGAGTTCCACACTCACCTTTTACTTTGTCTTTTATGGGTTGAAAATTCTAGAAACTGCCACAGCTGCTGGTTATCCACTCTTCTGGAGACAGCTCCAGCTGCTGCTAGTCAGGGCTGCCCTAAGGCTAAAACTTCAGCTCACTGGAGACAGGGCTCAGCTCCCAGCACACTCTGATGGACCCTATCTCTAGGCCTGCCCACCTGATTTCAGCAGGAGATTTGTTTCTCTCTGTCACTTTGTGGGTTCTGTAGCTCTGAAATTTGTTTAGAGTTATATTTTATAGGTATTTGAGGTGGTTATGGGGGGAACTCATGGAGTTTTCCTGCTTCTACACCACCATCTTGCCTCTGCCCCTTTTTTCTTTTATCCCTACATGGAAATGAAATATGACCCTCTAACTCTACCTTCCTCACCTTGCTAGTAGCTCTTTCCTCTGATATCAAGAAAAATATATGACTAATCCCTCTTTTACATGACAACACTTCATATACTTGGAAAGATCTATCATGTCATTTCAAAGTCTTTTCAGAAAAGAAAAAAAAACATTCAAAGAATTATTTTTAAGACATTCTCAAAATCCCATACCATCCCAATTACCATCGCTCAGATGCTTTCTAGTTTGTCAAGGACATGCATGTCAAGAACAGGAGTAAACCAGTCATGTCATAAAAGGAGGATTAACAAATGAACAGATTGATTGCTGCATATTTGCTCACAAAATATTGAAAGGCCAAGGGAAAGTTCTCCAGTGTACTGGTTACATTTGCTATGGAAGATTTATTGATAGAAAAAAATAAGTATCACAGAAGATAAGAAGGCACAGATGGTTTGTCTTCTGTAGGAGGTTAAAAAATACCCACACCGATGTGCTCATAGATCCACCCAAATATCAAGGGATATTTGTCACCATGATTTAGTACAAGGGAATTTCCTACACAGGTCCATCCATAAACCCACCCTGGCCTCTTCCAAATGAACTTTCACCTTATTTTTCTGGGAAACAGGCCTGTACCTCACTTTCTGCAAACAGCTCTAAACCATGCTATTGTGTGTCTGTTCTTCTGAACCCCTTCCACCTTCCCTTTATGATTTTTCTTCCTCTATTAGCATATAAGTTCTTTGAGGATAGAACCTGTCTTGTTTGTATTGCAACTCCAGTACTAAGTATAGGGTGTAACACATAGTAAGACCTAAAAAAATCTTTTATCTACCAATCTATATATCAAACTACGATAATACTATGTAAATATGTTTTTCACTATTTTGATGAACTTAAAATATAACATTTCACAACATTATAATTATGAGAACAGAATTTATAGACAACTATTCTATATAGTATTTGGTTCTGTCATCTTTAATCAACTTAAGCTAAAATGTTCAATAGAAAGAATGAACCATTTTAAAATCAACTTAATCTTTCTTAATCTTAAAAAAGTCCTTGATAATTAAATAACATTTACACTTTTTTATTACAAAGGTTAGTATTTCAGTTTCATCGTGCCTCGTGAATTATCTGCTTTTGAACGTGGTCACAGTTTTTACAAATGGATGCTGAGTGAGGAGAGCAGAATCAGGAGAACTTTGTACATAATTACAGACACATCTTATGTATGACAACCAACTTTGATAAACTGGGCTCCTCTCAGCAATGCAAGGTTATAAGACAAATCTAAAAGACTCATGATGGAAAGGGATATCCACATTCAGAGAAAGAACTACAGAGTCTAAATGCAGATTGAAGCAAACTACTTGCTCTCTCTCTCTCTCTCTCTCTCTCTCTCTCTCTCTCTCTCTCTCTCTCTCTCTCTTGTTTTGTTTTATTTCTTCTTTCTCATTGTTCACTCCATTGGCTATAATCCTTCTTTATAACTTGACTAATGTTTAATGGGAAGGTATTTGTAGATCCTACATTTGATTTCATGCTGCCATGGATGGAAAGGGGGAAGAAGAGTGAGAGGGAGAAAATTTGGAACTCAAGTGATTGAGAAACTGTATATTGTAAATTAAAAGTAAGTAAATAAATTTTAAAAAGGAAAGTGGGGGTGACTAGGTGGTGCAGTGAATAGAGCATGGGCCCTGGAGTCAGGAGGACCTGAGTTCAAATCCAGCCTCAGACACTTAACACAAAACACTAGCCATGTGACCTTGGTCAAGTCACAACCCCAATTGCCCTAAAAAAAGTGGTCAGAGAATTAATTGAAGAGACTCTATAAATTTATAAAACTTAAGATCATTACCAGCTGTGTGATTTAGTAGTTTTGGCTTTTTCTCTCTTTGTCACATTTAACTAGTGAAAACTTGCTTTCTGTTTGTTCCTCTGCACTTTAAAAATTAGTGTCCCTGGTCTAATTTGTAAGTGTTCCATAATTGCCTAAGTCCCAACATCATTATTTGGCCATCTGTAATAAAGTTTGTTTCAAACACTCCCCATTTTCTTCACCACTAAGAGCTTACTATACACCTCTTCAAGGTCTATGTGTGTATGTGTATTTTATTTACTTATCTTTATACATATTTTCTCCAATAGGAATGTATGAATCTTGAGGGCAGCAATGTGTTGTTTTTGTTTTTACATATATAATACTGTGCAATTAATAAACATTTAATAAATGTTTGACAATTTGAATTGAATCTTTTTTGAAAGTTATATTCTAGGTACATTTTACATATTTTGGATTATCTTAAATTTTTAAAAATTATTTCTTATTTTAGAGAAATCAATTGGTGTGATTGTCTGGGAATCTGAACCTGCTTCCACATCAACTTCCTAGTAAAGCTCTAGAACAATTTCCTCTGATGAAAATATTCTGAAACAGTCATTTAAATTCCATGTACAGGGTCTTAATCACTTCCCTTTCTTCTGAAACTCCATATGTTTTTTTCTTTACCCACTGAAAGAAGATGAACTATTGTCTTTGGTTCTCTTCTGATGTGAGAAAAGTATTTGACAAATCTAATAAGATTGAAAGAACAAGTATTGCTTTTTTTAAAAAGGTAGTTCTGAGAAAGAAATATCAAATGCATATTATTTGAGCCTAGATGATTTTACTTCAGGCACTGTATCTAATACAGGAGTTTTCAAAGAGTTTTAGTAGGGAGGATACATAATATATATCTATTTTATAAAGAGAATCTATCTTTCCAAAGCTTTTTTTAAAATATGTTTATGCTCTCAGAAAAAGGCATAGCCACTTTCAAACCATGAAACAGAAAACATCAGTGCTAATTGATAAGAATACCAATATAAGGGAATTTCTTGGTACATTAAAGGTGAAAAGAAAGAATGTAATGCACTTCTGTAGGTTGGGCCCTTTTCCACAGAATGGGACTAATGGACTGGGGAGAAGTGGAAGCATGTATCTACTTGTACTCGTTTCTCTTTTACTTTTTAAATATTTGTAAATGAGTATTTCATCATTGCTTTATGTGCTGTGAACACTTCCTTTACTAAGTTCATATAGGGGATCGTATTTATGTTTGTTGTTTATATGTGTTATGTTTATATGTGTTTCTGTTCCTTGATATCCAGCAGTAAACTAACATGCATTATAAAGTGGAAAAGATATTGTATCTAGAGTCCCATTATCTGGATTCCAATATCATTTTAGACATTACCTGAATGACTCTGGCAAGAAATTGAATCACACTGAGGCTTTTTTCATATCTATGGGATTAAAAATGTACTGACAAGGAATCTTTCTATTAAAATCTTCCAGACCACTGGTATTAGGCTACAAAATAATAATTTTGTCTGTTCAAGTTTTTTCTTAGAGTGAAAAAAATGGCAGAACAGAGTTGGGGGGACATTCAGAGTATTTAACACTGTCAAGGAGACAATTAACTGTTTTTTCTATGATTATATGAAATTTAGGTTTCATTCCACCTAGAGAAAAGATCAAAGGATAAATAGATGTTGCTTTCAAAACATTTTCTTTGTGTATATGAAAACAAACAAGACAGGGGTCCAAGCACAAATGACAAAGTTTAATTAACCCAGACATATCTAGAAAAGATTTAAGGTGTATTAAAAGTGAGTGATCTGCTGAAAGCTAGGAGAAGAACTATGGTTAATATTTAATAATGGTTCAATTCAATTCTCTGCAGTTCAAAAAAAAGGTACTTGTTTTGAGCAAATCACTATGGTAGGTAGGTGATTGATTAATAACATATATGGAATTTCATAAATAATGTGCCTTTTAATGGTGGCCCAGGGGCTAAAATGATAAGTGTAATCGTGTTGGACAGGAATTAGTCATTATCAATACTACCAATAAATGGATAGAGGCAGCTAAATGGTACATTGTGTAGATCACCGCACCTAGAACCTAACACCTGAGTTCAAATCTGCCCCTGGATGCTTACTAGCTGTGTAAACCTGGACAAATCAATTATCTTTTGCTTTTCTCATCTGTAAAGCTAGAATATTAATAGAACATACCACCCAAGGTAGTTATGTGGATCAAATGAGATAATATTTGTAAAGTACTTGACATTTTGCCCAGAACATAGTAAGTACTATATAAATGTCAGCTGTTATTTGAGATGAACAAAAGGAAAGTGATCATCACAGAATTATGATTTGACAATTTTGAAGGGGGGAATAGTAATGATTTTTATCATTAATATTCATAATAATTATGAATGAAGGTAATTATTATTATAGTATACATTTACATAGCATTTTAAAGTTGGTAGCTAGATGGTATAATAGATAAAGTGCTGGGCCTTTATAGATAAATATAGATAAAGTTAAGAAGATGAGTTCAAATCCACTCTCAGATGCTTACTAGCTATGTGACCCTGGGCAAGTCACTTAACCCTATTCATTTCAGTTTCCTCACCTCAAAATGACCTGGAGGAGGAAAGGGCAAAACATTCTACTATTCTTCCCCAAGTGAGGGTCACAAGGAGATGAACATCAGTAAATTAACTAAAAAACAACAACAAGAAATTTGGTAAATGCTTTACAAACATTACCTTATTTGATCCTCACAACGACCCTGGTGTTATTAACAATATCTCCATGTTACAGATGAGAAAACTAAAGCAAACAAAGGTTAAGGGATTTGGTCAAGGTTATACAACTAATGAGGATTTAAGACTGGATGTAAAATCAGGTCCTTCTGACTCCAGGTCCAGAGTTATATCCACAGCACCACCTACCTGTTCCGAGTCAGGCTCATCTAATACAATGAACCAGAAAGAAAGAGATCTTCTCAGTCTCAACAGTTTTAAAGACATGTAGTCAATCAAAGTAGGCTACACCTACCCCTGTGGTTGGCTACACAGAGGCCTTCATGTCAGGAAATCTGCACTTGTTCCAAAGGCTCTTCTGGAAGCTTTCAGATGAGTCTATCTTGACATGTCCAGACAAGCTCATGTTACATTTGTAAAGTTCTTTATAAATCTTAAAAAACAACCTAGACAAATGCTAGCTATTGTAATAAAACATTATGTTCATTATTAGTAATTTCTAATTTATGTGTATGGTAGATAAATGGTTACAAATTGCTTATTTAAAAACAAGCCTGCAAGATTACTATTATTATATTCATTCTATTTGTTGGGATTATTAGTATTATTATATATCTTACACTGATCAGAAAATACAGCATAGTGAAAGAAAGAGAATTGCCCATAACATACAAAGTTAAGAAGTGTCTGAGATTGAACATAGTTTTTCTCCAGTCATTCAAGGACTCATTCAACTCCATTATTTCTATATACTTTAGAAATATACACACCTTTAAAAAAAGTATAATTTAAGAAAGTACAAAAACTTGAATCTGAAAGGTAAGCTAGAGCTCTATAGCTCCAGTCTATAACATTCTACATAGGGGCAGGGCAAAGAAAAATCTACAAGATGAAACTTTTCAAAGATGCATTTACTATTGCATTAACTTTGTTGTAGGAACATTAATTCTCCCTTATTAAAAAAAAAAAACTAAGTTCCCAGGAGCCATACATAATCTTTTATATTCTCCTCTAAGATGTACTATTATGTAATTCAGTCACTCCCCACACTCTCCCTTCATCCATCACCAAAAATATTTCTTACTTATGGATACCTGGTGCCTTCTAGAATGCAGGAATAATTCTCTTCAGCATAGATATTCCTTAAGTTTGAAACTTATTAAACTGTATGCTAAGTGAACTCTGCTTTCTTGACCTGCCCATTTTTCCTTTATCTTATAGCATTGGCTGTAATTCTTCTACAATATCATCTTTTTCTTAGCAGAACTTGGCAGAATGCCCACCACATAATAGGTGCTTAATAAATGTTGATTTTTCTCCTTTCCTTTTTCTTCTTTCTCTAGTCAACTTCAGTTCTTAGATGACAAGGCATCTGTAAGGGTTATGGGATTTAAAGATCTTCCATGCCCCATTGGACGTGCTGACATAGCAGGAAGGGGCGGAGCAAGCGAAAGTGAAAGCTAGAGAAAGCGAAAGCCAGAGAAAGCGAAAGCCAAGCTAGCGTTCCTGCAGTGGTGGCGATGGCGGCGGCGGCGGCGGCAGCAGCAGAGGCAGCGGCAGTGCGAAGCCCTTTTTGAGTTAGGACTGCTAAGGACTTTCTGCTAAGGACTCCTGCTGAGGACTGCCAGGGGCC
>NW_027187244.1:2436568-2460442 GCF_028583685.1 Petaurus breviceps papuanus
ATATTTGTAATCTCCATAGGCATTGTGAATATGGCATTGCTGATACAGCATCTCATCAAAATATTCTGATCTCTCGTACCAAACAAGATTATCATCCCAAGAGACTACTAGTCTTCAGTGCTACCCTTGTCACTAGAAGAAATGGGTTTAAAACGTAAGGAGTGAAGTTAGGTTGTATAGTGTATATAACATGGGACTTGGAGTAGGTAAAACCTGAATTTGAATTATCTCAAGCACTGACTAGCTTTGTGATCCTGGATAAGACCACTGCTCACTTATTATAGTACACCATGAATTTAACTGGTAAAAGAGAAAGAACTTTCTTCTCTTGCCCCTCTTTCAACCCAATTCCAAGAAATTACACTGGATGTATTTGTTTCTGTTCTGGGTTATTTGTCCTAAATTTTTAGTGACCATCAGTTATCCTCTCTACTCAGGAGTCTTGAGCCATGGTGATCTGGGGGCCAGGATCCCAGGCAGGACATTGCAGTTAACCAGCCCAGCAGAGAAAACAGGAGAAATAAGAATGTCTAGGATTCAAGTCTGGGAAAAGGAGTTGGAATTTGTGCTGTGCTTTATAGCAGAGGTGTTAAAGAACACAAAACACAGAGTATAGCCTGAACCAGTATGAAATGTAATTGGGAAATAGTTAACAAAATAAATAAAAGTTTAATAGAACATAGACGATATTAATATGTGGTCATCCAAGTCACTATGCACATCATAGGAAACCTTATGTATGGTTTAGTGGCCCAGGTTACTATTTGAGTTTGACAATTCTATCCAATAGGAACTGAGCTAAGCTATAAACCTAATCCCCTCATGTCTACCCAGAGAAAGGGAATGCAAGGGAGTGGGAGAGTTATGTCTCCCACATTTGAGGGGAGTAAGTTTGTGTATTTGTTATTCTACCTTTTGAAAAAAAAATATTTCCTGGTATTTAATGATTAAATAAAAGTAGAATGTAGAGGACAGCCCCCCCATATTGGGGAAATACCGTTGGTGGGGACTGGAGATGTTTTCAGAGAGCCTAGACACTTCAAGCCCTCTTAAACATATAAGCTACCCCTGGTGGGGGGAGATTAAACATGAATACAACACAGGTTAAAATATTAAATATGACCTAGACATCTCAACCACCTTAAGGACATCAGAGAATCCTGGGGAAGGGAGGAATGAAATAACACACCTGGCCTTCAGCCAATGAAAGTCAAGGTGGTTCAGTCTCACTTGTGAGACTTTTGGATAAATTGAGGCCTTTTCTTTAAGGACTGTTGTAAATAATTTGTAAAGCTTTAAATATCACAAAAATATAAATTGTTATTTCAGTAATAACAAACATAATGCTTCATTATATTATGTAGCACTCATAGAGTTCTTTTGCTTAATAATTCGTAAAATTTATCTTGATCCTCACAACATACGTGGGAGGTAACTGCAACTATTATCCCCACAATAATTAAAACAAAAACAACAACAAAAAAAACAGAAAACCAAGGATGACAAAGGTTGTGACTTTCCAAGGAATACACAGCTAGTGTCTGAAGCTAGATTTAATCTCAAGTTTCCCTTTCTCCAGGTCTAGCACTCTGTCCACTATATCACCTAGCTTTGTCAGTTCACTAATTATGCCTTTTGAACAAAAATGACTAATAAAAAATTGAAATACAAGATGGGTGGAGATAATAAGAACACCTAGTAGCCCTTGATTAATTCACTATAGCAGTACCAGAAAAGATATATTAAAAGATAATGAATATAACATTAGCTATAACTTCTGAGTCACAGTCATTAGCCTTTAAATAATTATGGAGAGAGTAGAAGATTTCTGAGAAGACTGGAGAAAACTAATTGGCATAATTTCCTGATAAGGAAAGATAGTGCAATCAATTCAATAATGATTATAACAACATCCAGAATCTATGATTTAGTTGTTATTGTTATTGTTCAGTTGTTTCAGTTATTCCTGACTCTCTGTGACCCCATTGTTTTTTGTTTTGTTTTTGTTTTTTTTTTTGTCAAAGATAATGGAGTAGTTTACCATTTCCTTTTCCAACTTATTTTTAAAGATGAGGAAATTCGGTTGCCCATTCACCTCCACTGTGTCTGCTCTTGTTATTGATAGATTCTGACATGAAGGGATTTGCCAGGAACTTTCTATTTACTCATGCAGATTAAGCCTAAGAGCTGTAGAGATTATCTTGGGGATGTGGGGTACAAGACCAAAGATTAAAAGAAGACCTCATCTTTGTTCACTTTGATAACAACTTGCCAAACCAAGCAATTCTAGGTGAAAAATAAGTTTCCATAACTTTGTTGCTTTACTTCCATAAAATTGATTGCTTGGGTTTGAAAATATTTTGTATTGTTTTTAAATGGTCAAGTTTCTTATTGTACAGTAGCAGGAAAGAAAATGACATCAAGCAATGCTCTCCTGTCCAAAAAAATTCATCAGGTCTCTCATTTGTGTGATCAGTATAAGATCGGAAAAGGAAATTACTCATCACATGAATTGCAGAGATCAAAGCTCTGGTCTCCATAGGTGGTTTGCTACAGTTTTCATTATGATGTATAACACACCCATTCTAAAGCCCTCTCCAACTCTTCAAGCCTTCTTCTCCTAGAGGCCCATCTCTCAGATGCCATCCATCACCCTTCCTTACAATGAACCCTATGATTTCTGATCCTGTGACTTCTGGAACATCCCTGCTCTCACTCTTATTCCAGTCCCGTCTTGCCCTAGATATCCAGCTAACTTTCTCTAGACTGATAGATGGAAATTTGTGCTAATAAAATTGTTTCCTTTCCCACCAGTATAGATTCGGTTTAAGTAAGAAGATGACAATGGTTGCAAGTGAGCAAATGGATCCTCTCTTCATCTTTTTCCCTCACAGGTACCTTTACTTTGATTTTACTGTGAGCCTGGGCTGTCATACCCCAGAAATACTGCCCAGAAGGTTGAGTTTCTAACTTCCATATACAGCCAAGGGTTGTCTAAACTTTCTTCATGGGAAGATCCAAACTCTATCCCCAGATATACTCACTGGCTATTATGGGCAGCCAACATTCTTTGTATATTTCCAGTTCTCCCGTTAAACTCCCTCTGTTGATGTATGTTTGGTGGGTATCAACTTCTTGAACGTGATAGATATGAAAGAGAGGACAAATAAGTCTTTCTTTGGTTGCTCTGAAGCTGCTCCTGTGTGGAAGAACTATATAGTCTGAACCATAAAAAAAACAGTATTTTGAGTTTAGCTGAAGAAAGGATCATAAAAATGACTGTTACTACAAATCTGGTTATTAAGATAATATAAAGCAACAACAAAAAAGGTTGAGGGAGCTGAGGCAAAGGGCTTCCCCAGGGTCATTCAGTTAGTGTCTGAGGTCAGATTTTAACTCAGGACTTCCTGATACCAGGCTCAGCACTCTGTTCACTGTGTCACCTAACTGCCCCTATCATTCAGTAACTGATGTGTTATCTAATACAATTTTAATTCTATTTAAGATAACATCTACTACAATAGGAGACAGACCAAGTAAATACACACACACATATATACATATATACATACACACACACATATATGGGAGGTAAACATGATGACAATACACTAATGGAAAAGGCCTATTGAACACTGGTTAGAACTTCTAGGGTAATATATGAAAGGACTTGAAGAACAATGTAATGGATGATAAGGAATGATTGAATAGTAGTTCACAGCCATGGGCCCAATACTAACATACCATTAAAGAAAATACCATATAAATTCCTCCACTTAGAAATAATAACTGCTAGAGTTCAAAGAGCTTTTCAGATGCTTCAAGCTCCCCTGCCAACAGTACCAATTTTACTTAAGAAAGACTTGGTGTTCTGTCATCCTTAAATCACATTTTCAAATATGAGATTCTGAGAAAACTGAGGGAAACGAGTAAGATCCTGTTGTCAACCTTGTAGCTTTATCTTTGTGGGGTTTTTCAGCTGCAGATTTTTGCTAATAAGAAACTTTCCATGCTAAATAAAGAATGATAAAGTGAAAGAGGATTTTCAGACAAGTATGTGATGGATTTTGATATTCTCAAAAAAATGAAATGTACCTCCTATTGATTCCTTTTTTCACATTTTGCTTTGAACACTGTCACATAGGAATGGTCAAGAGAAGAGATAGTTATTGGTGCCACATCATTGGTCTAAAATATTTATTACTTCTACTTGGTGACTAATTCTAACTATTGAAGATCCTGGGGATTGATTATCTTAATTACAAACAAAGAGTCTACCACTACGGCATCTCTGAAGGATGAATAAAAAAAGTGAACACAGAAGGTGAATGCACAGGATTATATGAGAAAATATCACTGTGTTTTGGTTTCCACTTCTATAAAATGAAGGTCTGGAAAATATTATGTTCTAAGATCCCCTTCCAACTCTAAAATATATTAAACTTACAAAAATGACTGAAAAAATATTTTACCTGTACAATTAGTTCTGAATGAGGTGTACTTAAATATATACATACAAATTTGCAATAATGATGATACATATAGTGCTTGAGGCCTTGTGAAAGTCCTTACAACTCATGAGAAGTCAGTACAAGTATTATTATCCCTTTATAGAGGAAAAAAAAGAAGCTTAAGGTGATGAATTGACTTGGCCAGTCACACAGTTATTAAGTGGCAGAATCACCAGTATACTCAAAGATGTACTGGAAGCTAGATTGTCTCTGGAAGCTGATGGTTAAATTATACCTTGGAATCAGCAAATGTTACAAATCAGTACCTGATTTGTTTGTTTATTGTTTAGACTTAAGAAAGCAAATAAGAAAATGTTAATAATACAGATTAAACTTAAAGGTGTATTGTGTATACATCTTTTTTTTTTTTCAGAAGAGCCAATTGTTAAATATTTACTAGTACTGTCTGAACCCAGAGTGGCTCTGATTCTCTTTTCTCTATTCTGTATTGAATGCACAAAAGATTTTATCATATTAGTTACCTACATGTATACACAAAATTCTGAACCATAAAATATTTGGAAATTTCCAGGTCAAAAATCTGAATATTTATGCAATGGTGAATAACAGCAGCAGTCCATTTCTTTGTGTGTGTGTGTGTGTGTGTGTGTGTGTGTGTGTGTGTGTGTAACAGATTGACTTTATTTTCCTCCATCCTATCCCACTGCCCACTTGTTCTATTCTCTACTTTGATCCTGTCCCTTTTCAAAAGTGGGTGTTTCCAACTTCCCTCCCCCACCCCAGCCTGCCCTCCTTTCCATCATCCACCCTCTCATCCCCTTCCTCCCTACTGTCCTGTAGGGTGAGATACCCTATTTAATGCATATGCCATTCCCACCCTAAGCCAAATTCAATGAGAATAGGGTTGACTAATTCCCTTTTTGTCTTTCTCTTCTTCCCCTCCATTGTAACAGTTTTCCCTTCCCCTTCTATAGGAGATTATTTACCCCATTCTGTCTCTCCCCATCTCCTCTCATTATATTCCTCTCTCTCCTCTTAATTTTGCCCTTTAAGTATAATCCCTTCCTATTAAATTAGTCCTGTGCCCTCTGTCTATGTATACTTGTATACATATATACACACACTCACATATGTATTCATATACCCATGTACATTCCTATATAGACATATACACACACATACACATTTCTATTCCCTTCAACTCTTCTCATACTGAGAAAAGTTTCATAAGTTAAAATTATCATTTTTCCATGTAGGAATGTGAAGAGTTCAATTTTTATAAGTTCCTTTTGATTTCTTTTCCCTGTTTACCTTCTCATGTTCTCTTGCTTCTTGTATCTCAGTGACAAATTTTCTATTCAACTCTGGTTATTTCATAAAGAATGCTTTAAAGTCCTCTATTCTATTAAATGACCATATATTTACCCTGAAACATGATACTCAGATTTGCTGGGTAGGTTATTCTTCATTTTAATCCTAGCTCCTTTGCCCTCTGGAATATCATATTCCAAGCCCTTCAATCCTTCAGTGTAGAAGCTGCAGTTACCATGTTATCCTATTTGTGCTTCCACGATATTCAAATTGTTTCTTCCTGGCTGGTTGTAATATTTTCTCCTTGATCTAGGAATTCTGGAACCTGGCTATAATATTCCTAGGAGATTTTTGGTGGGGGACGTTTTTCAAGAGGTGCTCAGTCAATTCTTTCAACTTCTATTTTGCCCTCTGGTTCTAAAACATCAGGGCAATTTTCCTTGAGAATTTCTTGAAGGATGATTTCTAGGTTCTTTTTTGATCATGGCTTTCAGGTAGTCTAATAATTTTTAAATTGTCTCTCCTGGATCTATTTTCCAGGTCAGTGGGTTTTCCAATGAGATATTTAACATTGCCTTCTATTTTTTTTTATTTTTTTTTATCTGTTTAATAGTATCATGATTTCTCATAAAGTCACTAGCTTCCTTTTGCTCCAGTCTAATTCTGAAGGAATTATTCTCTTCAGTGAGCTTTTGAGATTCTTTTTCCATCTGAAAAATTCGGCTTTTTAAGGCATTCTTCTCCTCATTGGCTTTTTGAGCCTCTTTTGCCATTTGAGTTCATCTACTTTTAAGGTATAATTTTCTTCAGTCAGGTCTTTGACTATTGTTTTATAATTTTCTTGCCTCATTCTCATTTCTCTTTCCAATTTTCCTCTACTTCTTTTATTTGGTTTTCAAAATCCTTTTAAAGCTCCTCTGTGGCCTGTAACCAGCTCATATTTTTCTTGGAAGCTTTTGGTGCAGGAGTTCTGACTTCATTCTCTTCCTCCTGTTCCATGCTTTTTTTTTTCTTTTGTGTCCCCAAAATAGGAGTCTAATGTCAAATTGCTCTGCTTGCTTTGCTTCCTTTGCTTACTCATGTTGCCACTCAATTACTTGACTTTTGAGCTTTTTGCCACAGTAGGACTCTGCTTCCAGAAAGGGGAGCTTTTTCCCAAATTGCTGGGGTTTTAGCAGCTGCTGAAGCTATTAGTTGGGTGGCCTCTCTGAAGCCTCCACCTGCTCTGTCAAACTGGTCACTCACCCCAGGACCTCCACCCTAGACACCCATCCAGATCCAAGCAGGTTAAAGCAAGAGCAATTACCCCTCAAACTAGTTGATTGGTCCTCCTACAATCTGCAGGCCAGGAGCTCTGAAGCAGCTATGTGGTTGCAGCTGAACATCTACAGAGCTTCAAATGCTTCTCTCTCCAGGGGGTAAAGCCCAGAACACATGCCTGAACTCCCACTTCCCAAAGTCTGCATTGACCTCTCACTTAGTCCTTGGCATCTATTGGTTGATAATTCTGGAAAATCCCACTGCTGCTGTGATGTGAATTCCCTCCAGCCAAAGGCTAGTTGTGGCCACCCTGATGCTAAAACCTCTGGCTCATGCAGGGCTGGGCTCAGCTTCCAGAGTGCTGTGCTGGTCCCTTACTGCTGGCCTGCTGGACTATCTTCAGTAGGAGGTTAGCTTCTCTAAGTTCATTTTGTGGGTTCTGTAGCTCCAAAGTTTGTTTAGAGTCATTTTTACATGAATTGGAGAAGGTGGGAGTGGGAGCTGCGTGGAAGTCCTGTTTCTACTCCAATGGTCCATTTATTTAGAACTTTAAAGTGCATAAGGCAATTATAGTTTTTTTTTATTTTTTTAATATTTCGATTTATTTATTTATTTTTAGTTTGGACATACATTTCCACCAGATTTTAAGATACAAATTTTCCTCCCCATCTTTCCCCTATGCCCTACCTCAAGATAGCAAGCCAACTGAATATGCCTTCCCCCAATCTGTTCTCTCTTATATCCTCTTCCACATACCCCCCAACTTTCTAGTAGGGCAAGATGGATTTCTATACCATAGTACCTGCATATCTTATTTCCCAGTTGCATGTAAAAAACAGCTTTTTTAACATTTGTTTTAAAAGCTTTGGTTTTCAAATTCTTTCTTTTCTTCCTTCCTCACACACCCACACTGGGAAGACAAGTAATTCAATATAGGTTATACATGTGTAGTTACCCAAAACATTTCCATAGTAGTTATATTGTGGAAGACTAACTATATTTCCCTCCATCTAATCATGCCCCCCACTTATTCTATTTTCTCTTTGACCCCAAACCTTTTCAAATTATTTTTTGCTTCTAACTACCCTCTCCCCCAATATGCCCTGCCTTCTATCATCTCCCTCTTATCCCCTCCTCCCCTACTTTCCTGTAGGGTAAGATACCCAATTGAGTGTGTACCTTGTTCCTTCCTTAAGCCATATTCAGTGAGAGTAATTTTGATCCATTCCTTTTCACCTTCCTGCTCTTCCCCTTCATTGTCACAGTTTTCTCTTCCCTCTTTTATATGAGATAATTTTGCTTATTCTATCTCTCCCTTTCTCCTCCCATTATATTCCTCTCTCACCTCTTAATTTTTATATTTTAGATATTATCCTTTCCTATTCAACTGATCTTGTTCCCTATGTCGGTATACATGTGCATGTATATACACACATATATTTATACACACATATACCCTCCTATATACACATACATACATATACATGCATACATACATATGTATATATATATATATATATATATATATATTCCTTTCAACTATCCTCATAATGAGAAAGGACTCATGAGTTACAATTATTGTTTTTCCATGTAAGAATATAAATAGTTCAATTTTAATAAGTCCCTTATGAATTCTTTTTCCTGTTTGCCTTCTCATGATTCTCTTCCTTCTTGTATTTGAAAGTCAAATTTTCTGTTTAGCTCTGGTTTTTCCATCAAGTATATCTGAAAGTCCTCTATTTCATTGAATGACTATATTTTCCCCTGAAGCATTGTACTCAGTTTTTCTGTGTAGTTGATTCTTGGTTTTAATCCTAACTACTTTGACCTCCAGAATATCATATTCCAAGCCCTTTGATCCCTTAATGTAGAAGCTGCTAGATCTTATGTTATCCTGTTTTTTTGTTTCCACAATACTCAAACCATTTCTTCCTGACATTGTAACATTTTCTCCTTGACCTGGGAGCTCTGGAATTTGGCTATAAAATTCCTTGGCTTTTTATTTTTGGGATCTTTTTTAGGAGGTGATTTGTGAATTCTTTCAATATCTACTTTGCCCTCTGTTTCTAGAATATCAGGGCAATTTTCCTGGAGAATTATTGCTAGACTCTTTCTTTGATCATGGCTTTCAGGTAGTCCAATAATTTTAAAATGATATCTCTTGGATCTATTTCCAGTTCAGCAGTTTTTCCAATGAGATATTTCACATTGCCTTCTAATTTTTCATTTGTTTGGACCTATTTTATAGTTTTTTGATTTCTCATAAAGTCATTGGCTTCCATTTGCTCTAATTTAATTTTGAAGGAATTATACTCTTCAGTGAGTTTTGAAATTACTTTTCCATCTGGTCAATTTGACTTTTTAAGGCATTCTCCTCCTCACTGGATTTTTGGATCTCTTTTGTCATTTGATTAAGTTTATTTTTTAAGGTATTATTTTCTTCAGTATTTTTGGGTCTCCTTTAGCAGGCTGTTGACATGCTTTTCATTATTTTCTGGGCTCATTCTCATTCTCTTCCCAATTTTTCCTCCATTTGTATTACTTGATTTTCAAAATCCTTTTTGAGCTCCTCCATGGCCTGTAATCAGTTCGTATTTTTCTTGGAAGTTTGTTGAATTCTTCTGGTTTCATCTTTTGTTCCTTTTTTCCCCCAAAAAGGATTCTATGGTCTAATTCCACATCCTCAGCTTGCTTATCTTGACAGTCAATTACTTGACTTTTGAACTCTTTGCCAGGTAAAACTTTGCTTCCAGAGTGGAGAGTGCTGTGTCTCAAATTGCAAGGTTTTTCACAGTTTCAAGAGCTATGAGGAGGATGCCCTTTCTACAGACTTTCTCACCCCAACACCACCACACAAGACTCTGAGCCTGATCCAAGTAGGTCAAAGCAAGAGTGATTACCCTCTGTATGGTTGCGTGGTCCCCCATACAATCTCCAGGCCAGGAGCTCTGGAGGCAGCCATGCAGCAGCAGCTGCAGCATCCATGCCTGCCCACCTCTCATCACAGGAGTAGGGGTCAGACCACTCTTCCGTCACCCAGTTTCAACAAAGTTCTTTACTGACATTTCACTTTCTCTTTGGTGTTTATGGGTTGAGAAGTCTGGAAATCTCCACATTTGCCAGTAATTCACTCTCCTGAAGTCTGTTCCTGCTGGTCTGTGCTACTAGTCATGGCCACCCTGGGTGTGGGCTAGCGTGACTCATGTGGGACTGTCTTTGGCTCACAGCTTGGTGAGATAGACCCTTCCTGCCAGCCTTCCAGGCTGCCTTAAGTGGGAGATATGTTTCTCTCTGTAACTTTGTGGGTTCTGTAGCTCTGCAATTTGTTAGTCCTATTTTACAAGTGTTGGAGGTGGTTGATATGGGAGCTCATGTAAGTTCCTGCTTGGCTCCTCCCCTGTAATTATTTTACAACCACTAGATGAGATGACTAGTGCAAATAGAATTTCTAATTTACAAATGAAGAAACTGAAGTTCTGAGAGTTTGCAAATTGATAGCTTAGCAATAATGTGTTTGACAAAATATTTGGGCTCCTGTTATTCAATCAACAAATATTTATTAATCACCTGAGAAGTAGCAACCACTCTAGTAGACCCCGGGAGACAAAAGACAAAAATAAGTATCTTCCCTCAAGGAGTTTACTGCAGTCATAGAGAGAAAATATGCACATGTATAAGTATATAAAATGAATGCAAATGATTTTGGGATAGAACATTGGTAAGCACTTTTCCTTCATTTAGAAGTTTGCTCCTGAGCTTAAACTTTAAAGAAATTAGAGATTCTAAAGAGTTGAAGGTATAGAGGAAGTACATTCCTGGCATAGGGTTCAGCATATGGAAACATATGTAAATGAATGACAGAGAACTGACTTCAGTTCAAATGGCCCTTCTCCAAAACGTACTACCCCCTGCACTGAAAAATTAAAAATTTGTACAAGTAGTGAAGTAGGGAGGAAAAATAACTTTTAATTAACCTAATTTTTAAAAATTCAGTCAAATTTGTTTGTGTATAGAGGTGCTGCTTATCTTTGATGTTTGTGTCTCATTTCAAATACCGGTTCTAATTCTTACTACTCAAATAACTTCTCTAGGACTCATTTTTAAATTAGTTTTAAAAAAGCAAAGAGGGAGAGAATGGGAATGAGGAATCAGAGAACTAGAATTTATCAAGTTCATACTATGCACCAGTCAGTCTGTGTAGATAAGACATAACCAAAGATTCTTTTCAATTCCATGAACCTGTAATTTGAATTGTCTAAAAAGGTAATAATCTGATTCATGAGCTCCTCCTACTTCTGAATGTATGAATAGAGGTTAGATGACCATTGATGGAAATATCAAAGAAGACATTCCTGCCGTGGTTGAAAAATATGGCCTGTCCTCTGAGGTCCTTTCAGACTCCGAACTTTGATGAAAATTTATCACCTATTATTTTGAAGCTCATGTCTTTTACTTTTTGTTGGTTATACACATATTAAGAAACTCCTCATGTTGTGTCTGCACGATTGGTTTCTCTTCCCCAAAGCAAATCATTGGGCATCCTTCCCTGCCTAACCGTACTCTGCTTCCAAATGGCTGCTTGGTGGTTCCAAATTCCCAGTGGTTTGGCATGACATTTTATCTTCCCAGAGGTGCTCTGCATCCTAATGAATTTGATGAGAAATGTTACATTTCAGCCCTCAAGGCTTGGGTGAAAATATTAAGCAGCTCAAAGTTGATCTTTGATCCCAAAGCAGGACCACTTAAGACGTGTTGCCCAATTTGAACTAATGACAACTTGGGTTACAAATTTTTAGGATGGATTAAATAGATCCAGAAGGGCTGAGATACTTCATTTTCCTCCCCTTATATTCTCTTTGGTATTATAATTCCATACCTATATAAATGACAGGAATTTAGCATGGGATATGTTCCTAAAAGAAGGTCAATACCTTCAGTGGAAAGATTCTTTATTTTTTGAACAATGCCTTAGGTATTTTTGGATGTAATATCAACAAACATTAAATGCATTCCCTACTTAATGTAATTTTCATGCACTACTGGTAGGTTCGTGGGGTTTGAAATGTGTGTTTACAGAAAGTGACAGATCATTAATCCAAGACTCTGGCTAAGCATGACCCCAGTTACAGGCACAGTGATGGTAATTTCTCAAGACTTCTGACTTCTCATCAGGTTGTCCCTTTAGTTGTACAGTTGATTGCATCTAATAAACTATACAGTAATAACCTCCTCCTGCTAACTGTATTCTCTAATATAATACATAATCTCATTGCAAATGAAAATTTCTTTGGCTACCCAAATCTATAATTCTGCCCTTTTGAGCTGCCTGTCGTATAACATTACACTTGTTTAAATAGAGAAACACGAAGTATTTTTTGGGGGGGAGCATTTTTAGAATGTTTCATTTGGAAATTTTTCAGTTGGAATTTTTGAGTATCCTGTAGAGCTACTGAATGATTAAAAACAATTCAAAAACTATGGCAGTGAACTTTATTTTTTCAACACATGAACTATAGCCTATTTAATTATGTTTCATCCTCTTCTCAAAATGCTTTGCAGGGATCTAGATTTGTGATTTCATCAGTGGAGAAAAGGCCTTGTATAAAAATGTCCTCTATATAAACAGTTTGCCAATTCATCTGTTTCTTATAGTCTTGCTGTACTGCCTGAGGCTCTGAGAATATTAAAATAACAATAATATTTATTCTGGAGTCAGAGTACTTGAGTTCAATGACCATTTCTGATAGTCATTACCTGCAATAACTTTGGGAAAGTAGCTTAACATCTCATGAATTTGCTCATGCTCAAACCCTAGTATGTGTTAGAGTCAGGAGCTGAACCAAATCTCGACTTCAAGTTCTCAAATTTCCTTTATGTTATCTTTTTCATATACCTTCATTTATTAAATAATTTTGTCTATTATGTTGGCAAGTTTTGAGTAAGAAACAATTAAGAATTTATTCATTAGGGAAAATTAGTAATTCAAAATAGTGAAGAAAAGCAACTGAATTTAGGAAAAGCAGTTCTGATTCTATGATTATAAAAGAATGTAAATCCTCTACTCTGATGTCTTATTAGAAACAATGTTTTGAAAATCAGAGACTATATTCATCACCAGTAAAATAAAATTTATTTGTGAATTAAAGGTTCAAATGTCAAGCAACTATAATTATTCTTTAACTGGATGACATTCATTCATCCATTGAATGATTTATTGTCTGCCTTCAGTATGCAAATTTATCATAAGTTAAATCAATAGATGGCAGGCAGAGGCATTTCAGTATAGGAGAAAGTACACTGTAGTACCAAAATATGCATACTGATTTTGACTATTCTATTAATTTGGGAAAACTGCATGCGTTTTCTAAGGCATCAGTTTCTTCAGTTTTGAAATGAAATAGCTGGGGAGTGGGGAGGCAAGAGACCAAAGATAATGAAATAATCATAGCACTATTTTTATGATAGCAAAAATCCAGTAACTAGGTTTCTTGGGCAATTGGGAACTAGTAAACAGAATGTCTTGAAATATTATTGTGCCAAAACAAATAAAGAATGATAAGAATTCAGGGTCCATGGAAAGACGCAGATAAGATTAAGCAGATGTAGAACAGCACTATAACACTGTAAATGAAAACAAAATGTATCCTTAATTAGACTCTATTTAATTATAAAGACCAATCCCAGTCCAGTAAAATAGAGATCATGGGTGTGGAATGTCATATATGCTATCATGCAAAGTATCTGAATTGGTTGCTTTTGCTTAAATATTTTTCTTTGTTACAAGAGAAAATATAATGGTGAAGATGAGGGGAAAGTTATAGGGAAATGTGGTATAAAACAGAAATTGTTAATGAAGCAAGATTAAATGAAATGGAGGAAATAGATGTTTCCTTTTCATATAATTTTGTGATTCTAAAAAATTTTAAATGAAATTCATTTTTAGAGAACTAAGTGACCTTAATAAATGCGCGTGTGCGTGTGTGTGTGTGTGTGCGTGCGTGTGTGTGTGTGTGTTAGTGTTATAACTCCCATGGCTATTATACAAGAATGACTCATGAGATATGTGGAATCAGAGAATCTTAGAATTATTAGGGACTTCAGTCTATCTAGTCAAATACTTTCTGACCAAGCATCCCTGTTGCAGAATAACTAACTGGTCACCCAGATTGCACCTCCAAAAAAGAAAAATCAATTAATCCAATGTAATCTATTTCACTTTTGGATAAAATAATTATTAGAAAGTTTTCTTTTATGTTAAGCCACTTGGGGCTACTAGTTTATCCTCTGGCTATAATCAATTAACCAACAATCAATTATCAAATGCCCATCATGTATCAGTTCTAGTTTCTGGGTATACAAACCCAAACAGAACAAGTCTAATCCTTCCATGTGACTATCCTTGAAATACTTGGTGTCATGTTCCTATTTAAATCTTCTCTTCTCCTGGATGTGACATCATCATTTATTTCAAGTGATCCTCACAGATACAGACTATAATGATATAAGATAATATGTAAGAATTTTATTTATTTTGCCATTCTGGTTAAGCTTCCCTAAACATTCTTCAGTTTTATAAATGTTTCCCTTAAAATGTGTAACCCCCAAATGACCAAAGTATTCCAGATATGGTCTATCAGTCATTCAATCTCCAATCAAAAAAAATTCAAGTGCTTACTATTTGCCAGGAAATCTGTTGATTCCTAAGACAGAGTGTTGAGAGACATTGCCTCTCTCATCCTGGACACCAGAATTATTTTACTGAAGCATAAAATTATTTTTTTCTTTCACATTACATTATTTTCTTTAAAATGAATATAACACCATATCCTGAGTTTTCAAAAAAAAAGCATCCAGTAATTGTTTGGTTCTAATGCTTATGTAAGTCAAACAATCAAAAACACCTCAAATGAAGAACTACTTTGAACTTAGCTAGGTAGCTTTCTGTATATTACATGGCCAGATATGTCAGATCCTTCCTCATAGTTTTTTCAGAGGGTTAGTGCCTGCTTGTTACACTTTACCAAATTAATATTGAGAAACTTAGGATTATGTCCATGTCTTGATGGAATCAGAAGAAGACTTTCATTAATGTTCATCTAAGTAGGGTTTTAAAATCAAAATATTGACTAAAAGTAAAATAAATCCTTTAATGAGTTAAAAAAAAACCTCTATGTTCAAAATAACTAATCAGAAAAACTTACTATTCATAAAAAGGAAATAAATTTCAATAATATGTTTAGATGAAAATTGACAAGTTAATTTTACTTTGAGTTATAAAATACTTTGTTTAAAATATTATTAGAATCGTTTGGAACTTTTAAGCCCTGAAAAAGTTTATTTCAAAGTATTTTTGCAGACCCCATGTTTCAGCGAGTTGATGGACAAGTCCACTTGTGTATGGCATTTATGTTGGATAAATTTTCTTAAACCAGTACTAAATTACCTCTAAGTATTTTTCCCCAAAATAATATGTTTAATCAAGATATGCACAAACAAATTAGTGATACTTTTATCATTTCTGTAATTACATGAAGAAATGAAGATAGAAATGATTTAATAATTCTGTTAATATTATAGTATTCTTTGTCCTCCCAAATATTCCTACTTCAAGTTGATAAGTTCTTCTTCATTCCACCGGTTATTTGGAGTAACCTTCAGTAAATGTGTTTTTTTTTTTTTGCTGCAATTGTAGCATTTTTTTATTTTGTAACATAGCTATTGATCCCATCCAAGTTCCATTTTACTATTCATTTGGTGATATTCCCTGACTTGCTTCCACTTTAGCACTAATAAATGAATTCCTCAAACTAACAAGTTTTTTTGGTCTGTTTAGGGTGATCATAGTGCTAAGTGTGGTTCAACAATACTTTAGGGGAGCTTACATATCTCTGTAATGGACCTGTGCTTTAATTTTTAGGGCACAGGGGTAGGAAGGCAGGCAAAAAGGAAGAAAGGAAAGAAGAAAGAAAAGAAGAAAAGAAAGAAGGAAGAGAGGAATAAAAAAGAAGAAAGGAGGAAGAGAGACAGAGACAGGAAAGAGAAGAGAGACAGAAAGGAAAGAGAAAAATAGGAAGAGGGGTGAGAGGGGAAAATGAAAGAGTGTTTATAGGAGCACTGGTGATACAGAACTAAAAAAAATGAGATAATCTCTCCTTTCAAGAAATTTACATTGTAATTTGAGAAGATAAGATAAAAGGGAGGTGGAAAAAAGGACATGTTTACATCAGTGTAAGGCAACAGGTATGGAACAAACCAGAGAGTGTGCTGAGAGAGAAGTGAGTAGTGTGGCTGAAACTTATGGTATGTTAGTTTCTGGCCAATAATCACACATCACAACCCACCCTAATTATAGGGTAGAATAATTCTCAAAAGAGACATTGAATCACAGTTATTTTTCTTCATTTTGTGGATCATGATGTATAGTTGGAAGGTTCCTTAGAAGGCATATAGTCCAGTCTCTTCATTTTATATCACAATCATTATGTTGATAATGGTGAAGATAGTAAGGATTTATATAGAATTTCAAGATTTGCAAAGTTTTTTGCACATATTATCTCATTTTATTCTTATGACCCTGAGAGATAGGTACCATTATTATCCCCATTTTTATAGATGAAATAACTGAGGCAGAAGTTTAAATGATTTTCCCAGTATCGCATACTTAGTAAGTATGATGATCAGATTTGAACTCAAGTCTTCCTCATTCTAAATCCAGTGCCTTCTGGATGACCTAGCTTCCAAATGAGTAAATAGAGACCAAGAAAAGGAAAGGAGTTTCTCAAGGTTACTCAGTGAGTTAATAGCAGAGCCAGATGGTCTTTTTTTAATTCAATTTTAATTTTCTTCACAACAGGGTCTGTGAATCATTATTTCCCTATATTCACCATAGATATCTGTACTTGGATAATGAAAACATAATAGAATATCGAGATTTAGAGCTAGAAGGGAACTTAGTAGTCATCTAGTCTAACCTCCTCATTTTACATATCAGGAACCTGAGGCCTAGGGAAGGGAAGAAACTCAGTGAAAATCATACATTGAGTTTGTTAAAGATTAAGAATATCTTTCTCCCCCTAAATTTTAAGTAACTTAGCAGCAGGATCTGTGGTTATATTTTTCTTCCTTTCCATAAAATCCACCACAGACATTTTGACTTTGTAGGCCATAGAAACATAAGGTTTTTACAAGTAGAAGGTATTTTAGATATCATCCAGTGCAAGTCTCTCATCCTACAAATAGAGAAATTAAGCCTATACATAGCTTAAGTGTTTTGTACATGGCTACATGGGTAGAAAGCCGCAGATCCAGGGTTAAAACCAAGGAAAATACTCTGACTCCAACATTTCTCCCATGATACCATAATCCTTCTCAAGGTAAATACATGTTGGTTGAGGGAACAGAGCATGTATTATTTGGAGGGGTGATATTTTTTTTTATTTCAAAGAAAAACTAAATTTGCTGAATTCTTTGAAATCACTTTAATGGACTCATTTTGATAAAATGTAACTTCTTTTGTCAGTAATCACAATTTCAGCTTTGGTTTCAAGTATGAAGTATTTCATAGTACACCTTAGCTTTTATGAACCATTTGTCTCTTCAGTCCCTGTCTTGTTAAGGTGTCTCTTTTTGCTTATTAAATACCTGGAATATGAAAGAATGAAACACAGCTTTAATTCTCTTCCATTTATTTGGTGTTTCTTTTACAGGGCCTTATTAGTGAGCTTGCTAGCTTTCTACTATTTTTATACGACATTTTAATGTTGCTTAAGAATAGAAAACAATGGATCAGAATGTGGTTACATTCAAACTGTTATTATATCTGGAGTAAGACTGCTTATTGGCTTTTCCATAGAACTTGTTGAATCTAATGGAGCCTACCCCCTGATTTACATACCATAGGGAACCTTTAGATGTGTGGTTTCTATGATTCCACCTCGTAGTATCAAAAAACAAAAAGATTTCCTCAGCTGTTACTAGTGGTTTTGACTTTCACAGATCTGTAATTATACCAAAGGAAACAAAGAAAACAGTGGCGATAATGACATGACTAAACTACTCAAAATACCAATCTCAGAATTTTCTATCAATTATTTAATTATTATCAATCCAAGAATAATTCCTATAACTCAGTAGGAAGTTGAGCCAGTGGTTTTAGAACTGAGGAACTACACTGAAAAAAAAAACCTTTCCTATGAATTGTCTGTTTTCCCAACACATAGAATTCACCTTTTTTTCACCCAGTGGACTGATTTTAAGCTAGAAGTATCCTGGACAGCTAGGTCTTGCAGTGGGAAGAGTATCAGCCTCAGGAATTCCTTAGATCAGGTATCCCTGGGTTCAAATCTGACCTCAGGTACTTACTGCCTTTTGACCTTGGGAAAGTCACATCACCCTGTTTGTCTCAGTTTCCTCATTTATAAAATGAACAGGAGAAAGAGATAGCAAACCACACCAGAATCTCTGCCAACATAATCCAAAATGGTATTAAAAAGAGTCAGACACAACTGAAGTAACTCAACAACAACAAAATCTTGGAATCATGGACCTGTGTTCAAATTCCAGATCTCTCATTAAACTATGTGACTTTTGGTAAGTCCCTTAAACTCTCTGAACCTCATTTTCCTCATCTATAAAATAAGGAGAATGAACTCAATGACTTCTTAGTGCTAGATGATGAAATGATGGTTCTCCCATCCAGTGATGGAAAAGGTCTATCATTATTTCCTTGCATCCTTTTCTTTTCCTCATACATGTTTGCTCTCATTCCAATTCTGTGAAATCCTTTGGAACTTTCATTTGATTTTATTTCATAGCCAAGAAGGGGATTTAGAAATCATCTTTTCTAGCCCCTTCATCTTACAGATAGAGAAACTGAGGTTCCAAGGGAAGCAGAAACTTAAAGCATTACAGTGAAAAGGCCTTTTAAAGTCATGGAAAATTGTTTTTGATTGGATTGGTTTCCTTAAGGGCATAGTATAAGATGAAGAATAGTATGAAAATAGACCACATTTTAAGAGAAAAGTCATGATCAATGGTTTCATTAAATGTCTATTAATGTGAAAACTTTTTCCTCTTACTAGTTTTCCATTCCCTTCAGATTATTCTTCCTTCTTTTTCCCCTATTTCTGGTCAAATTAATTTTACAGTTATGGGATAATGAGTAGCCAAAGAAATGTCTGGTAACAACAAAAAGGTGTTTTATCATGATGACAAGACAGAAATTAAGAAGGAATGAGATGCTAGAGTGGTTCAATTCAGTTGAGCCTGGAAATCAAATTCAGGGTCTTTCAAAAATAACTTTTTGATTCATTCATACCAGAAGTAACAAGAAGAAAATTAATTGTAGACTTACATTTTTTCTTGCTAGGTTTGATGTCAGAGCTAAAAGATGAGCTTTTCTGAAATCACAGCCTGAGAATCCCATTATATCTTCACAATGCAGCCTTTTCTCAGGACAAGTAGCAAAAATAATTCTAAATTTGTTTTGCTTGTCATGGAGGCAAAACAACATTGTTTCTCTTTCCTCACTTCAGTTGTTAACCTTCCTTTGTCCAAATATATGAATTCAATTCAATTCAAACCTAACACAGAAACTTGTGGAGGGTCTCCCCTAGGCAGATTTATATTACCCTGATTTTTGATTTGAATATCAGAGATTCAGGTCAAATGTCCCTATAATTAGTTACAATAATTACATCACTGACAAGGCTAGTTTTCCTGAATTATATATTTATTCCACTTCTGGGATGTAACTCTTTATTGCATAAGCAATATCCTATTAATTTCTTTCCCCTTTCCCCCATCTCCTCCTCCTCCTCCTCTCTCTCTCTCTCTCTCAATTTTTCTTTGCTCACCTATGAATTTTGATCTTTTGAGAAGTTTCATGTACCATAATTCAGTCATATGGCAACAATAGGACAATATTGGTTTTAAAGAGATGGTTTTCTTAAACATGGAGCAGTTCAAAATCATTGAAAGTATTGCACGATTCCCAAATTTTATTACAGCATACTCTCTTCCTTCTATTCAAATGTGACCTGACGTCATTCTCATTATGAAAAGTCTACTACTCCTTTTGTATGTGCTGTTGAACTAACTCAGTGAGTTGTCCATCAAATTGTATGTCTTAATCTGGGTAATATACATGCTTTGTCTCATTAAAATTTCCCCAAAGATTACTAAACCAAGCTTTTTTTAAAAGTTAAAGTTCTATAGTATTCTAGGATTAAATGCAAATATTTACATTATCACCTCTGAACATAAACATTCAAAGGATATACATTTGTCTGGAATCACCCTTCTCTCAGAACTCTATAAAGAATGCCTTTTGTGAAAATATTAACCACATTTGGTGAGCAAATGTTTCCTTGCTTTATGCTTCTACTTGATTCAAGCAGTTTTTAAAAGAAAATCAATCAATAAAAATTACAGCCTAATTTTATATTTTTCATATTTTGCAGTCAGTAATCTGACTCTGAACATATTGTCTGCTTTAATAAAAAGACCTATGAAAACATGCCTATTATCTGCTTACATTTTCATTTAGAATAAACTTGAAACATTTTAGATCATTCTCAAACATTTTTAGGGGTTTCATTTTGAGCCTGGGACCCCTTATCTTTCTCAGGTCACAGGACATGGTCTGTTTTCAACCACAGCCTACTTATTCCTCCGTAGTCAATCTCGTGGTGCCCTTCTCTCCTACTTCAAAAGGTTCACCATTTCAGTATCAGATTTAGTGCCAATAGTCAGCATTATCCCTATTGAAACTCAGAACTCCTAAATTCAAGTGATATTCTATCCTTAGCCTTTCTGGTAGCAAGAAATACCACTATGTTTACTTATAA
The DNA here is from genome assembly GCF_028583685.1 of Petaurus breviceps papuanus. Taxonomy (NCBI): domain Eukaryota; kingdom Metazoa; phylum Chordata; class Mammalia; order Diprotodontia; family Petauridae; genus Petaurus; species Petaurus breviceps. The sequence continues at coordinate 2,457,459 of NW_027187244.1, forward strand.
ATTAAAAAAATTTAAAAAAGTGACAACATGAGCATAAGCATACCTTCCTAATTACATTTAAGGGAAGAGGATAAAATGTGCTGACCCTCTCTTTATGGGAGGTTTCTCAGGCCTTTCTCACCCAGACCTGGCATAAAGTTGATTTCCTCCAAGGAAATTCTTTTCTGAAATGGGGCTAGCTTTCATTTATGTATCTTTTCTTTTGATACATTGTGAGACCTGAGTGTTGAGAGTTCATGACAAAGATGTTCAACAACTAAGCCCAGTGTGGGGCAATTGGCTTGACTCAGTGTATAACAGCTAAAGTGACATGCCTGCAAAAAGGGAGTAACTCATCCAATGGTTATAATTCATTAGGAAGTAAGCCTAGATAGACAAATGCTTTGTAGCAATTACAGTAGGTTTGAATCCATTCTTCCTGGGGATGGAGGTGGTTTGGAGCAAGGGTGTTCTGTGCTTAAGAAGATATTGTTTTTCCATTTTCATTCTTTCTGTACCTCTTAAGAAAATATGACTTTTAGAAAAGATATTTAGAAAATACAGGCTTTACGCATGAAATACACAATTTTTATGGCTTTATTCTAATAAAAAATAATATTAAACTGTTTACATTCCTACATAGAAAGATGATATTTGTAACTCATGAGACTTTTCTCAGTATTAAGATAATAGAAGGGAATGTGCACACATGTGTGTGTATATGTATGTATATATATGTGTATATGTATATGTATACATAGACAGAGGTCACAGGGTGAGTTGGATATGAAGGGATGGTATCTAAAAAAATTAAGAGTTTAGAGAGGAATTTATTGGGAGAAGGATAAAAAGAGAGATAGAATAAGTAAGTTATCTCACATAAAAAAGGCAAGAGAAAGCTATTACAGTGGAAAGAAGAGCAGGGTGGTGAAAAGAATGAGTCAACCTTACTCTCATTGGATTTGGCTTAAGGAGAGAATGACATACATACTCAATTGGGTATCTTACCCTACAGAAAAGTAGGGGAGAAGGGGATATGATGGGGGGATGATAGAAGGGATTGAAGATTGGGGGAGGGGTAGTCAGAAGCTAATACTTTTTGAAAATGGACAGGGTCAAAGGAGAAAATAGAATAAATGGGGGATGGGATAGAATGGAGAAAAATGCAGTTAGTCTTTCACAATATGATTATATGGAAATGTTGTGCATAAACACACATGTATTATGTATTGAATTGATTGTCTTTTCAATGGGCGTGAGGGAGGAGGGAAGAATGGAGAGAATCTGGAAATCAAAAATTTAAAAACAAGTATTAAAATATCGTTTTTACATACAACTGGGAAATAAGATATAGAGTCAGTGGGGTGTAGAAATCCATCCTGCCCTACGGGGTAAGGGGGGATGGACAGGGGGCAATAAAAGGGAGGGCAGACTGGAGGAATGGGTAATCAGAATACTTGCCATATTGGGGTGGGGAGCAGGGGAGAGATGGGGAGAAATTTTGGTACTCAAAATCTTGTGGAAATGAATGTTAAAACTAAAAATAAATAAATAAATGAGGGGAAAGAAAAAAAAAACATGAATATGGAAATAAAATAGGCTCAAGAAAGGTTTTCCAAAGGAATGGATGTCTTTTTCTTAAAAGCACTTAAGTCTCTTTATAAGCAGGGCAGTAAAGAAGTGCTAAACATTTATCATTAGACTGTACGATCTTTATATTGATACCTTCCAGGGAAAAATATATAATATTATATATAGAATCATCAAGAATACCACTATCAGGCAGGCTTGTCTTAGAAGTTTGTAGGAGATGTTCAAGAACAAGGCCAAAGTTACATGGCAGAAAGCTGGGGAACATGAAACATACTTGTCATCTCTGATTCTTGTTTGAGCTTGTGTCTCAGAATTCAGAGAACAGACACCCCAAATTTAAATGATCTTAAAGAAGAAGGACATTTTTAGGGTTACTTAGAACTTGAAACAATTTTCTTTAGAAGCAGTGCTACAGATGGGAAATAAAAGCTCATATGCCACATTGAAATGTTGTTCAAAAAACACACAATGACTCTTTTCCCAATATCTGACACTTGGTAGTTATGTGACCACAAAGTCACTTCACCATTTTTAAGGCTCAGTATTCTATTCTATAAGATGAAGCTTATAATGCACACACTATTTACTTCACAGAATAGTTTGATATTTTTTTATCCTGAAATTGTAATAATGTGCATTTGCTCAGCATGATTATCCCACAATCCCAAGAATAAAGACATATTTATCATACTCTCAAGGTTTTTGTTTTGTTTTGTTTTTGTAGAGTCTTTTCTATCTTTACTGGAGATGTCCCAGAGTTGCTTGCTCTTACTCTAAGGAGCCCTCAGCATGTGGCAGAAGTTAGTATAGCAATAGTATTAGGCTATTGTGATGGAAGTAGAAATACCCAGCAACTGGGTTAAGTCATGTAACTCCAAGAAAAAGCAACTTCCAGGTTCTGTTTATGAGCATAGTAACTCTCCATATATTCAGTAACAAATTAAGGCAAAACATTAACAGAAATGAGTAAGTCCCCAGTTCAATCACAAAGTCAAAGTACTCCACACCTGGATAGTCTCAATTGGAGATTTGTTTCCAACCATAAACAAAGTACATTAATTTAGCCAGTCACAAAACACAAAGGCCATCCAACCCTAGGTCATAACTAGGTTGCAATATCTTCACAGCCTTTAATATACAAGCAGAGGAATTTTCTTCATATTGACCCGAGGCAAGTTCTCAGAAGTTTCTGTTCTTGGGAAGACAAGGCTTAAGAAAGACACCACAACATTTATGCACATTACCAACATCCTCTTCAATTCACCTTGTGCCTGTGAAATCAACCTGGGCCCAACAAGTAACATCAAAAGAGAGTCACAAAATACTGGCCCTCAGCAGTACGGGCAGTGTCAGTTGGCAGTTCGTTCTCTCTCTCTCTCTCTCTCTCTCTCTCTCTCTCTCTCTCTCTCTCT
>NW_027187244.1:2460452-2546609 GCF_028583685.1 Petaurus breviceps papuanus
TCTCTCTCTCTCTCTCTCTCTCTCTCTCTCTCTCTCTCTCTCTCTCTCTCTCTCTCTCTCTCTCTCTCTCTCTCCCTCCACAATGCTTTTCCCAAAAGTTCTACTGGCCTCTCTCAGCTTGGGCCTCTTTTTAAACAGGGCACCAGCTTCTCCAAGTTCAGCCCCATCTCTTCACGTCAACAAGTCCATTCCACTGTACGGTTCAAATTCCATTACCATTACAGGTCACAATACATATTATTAGATAACAGTTGGAGATTGAGCACCCCCCCCAAAAAAAATTGTTCTCCTGTCTTCTATATGGCCTTCTTCAGGAATGATGAAAGGAAAAAAAAAAACAGGACAAAGGGATCGCAAGATGAATGTTTAGGACAATAGCAATTATGATTATGATTCATATAAATAATTGCTTCTATTCCTAACATTTAAGTAGTGGTTTAAGGATTAAAAATCACTTTATACATATTATCTCATGTAATCCTCACAAATGACTCAATGAGATAGATGAAATTCAAACCTAAATTTTACTCATGAGAAAAGTGAGACTAAGAGAGATATGAAGTACCTTGCTCAGCATCACACAGTAGATGTTTGAAACAGGATTTTAACTCAGGTTTTCCTAATTCCAAAACCAATGAAGATATGTGTACTTTTAAAAAATAAAGAGGATCACAGATTTTCTTAATAAAACATCACAGCATGTAAGAGCTGGAAGGGAGCACAAACATTCTTGGACAAGAAATCCTTCTACCACAAGAAATGCCATTGCCACATGGTATCAAATGAAGTTTAAGTCCCTTTCTCCTAGGTCAAAGATCATCAAACGTTTTTTTTTATCTTAATTACCTTTTATATTATTAAAAAAATATTGAACCCCCACCCCCAAGAGACTTTGTTTATGTAGAATATATGAATACTGGCAATTTAAAATTAAATATTTTAATATCATTACAAAAGTATTTTTGACCTGGCATACCCCTTAAATGGTTTCAGGGACTTTTAGGACTCCTTGGACCACACTTAGGAACTGTTGTCCTAAATCCATTCCATTAGTGGGTAGATTGAACTGTTAGGAAGTTTCCCTATATGTTGCCACAATCTTCCTTTTTTCAACTGACAGACATTGTTAATATTTCTGAATCCTAGAACCAAGCATGAAAAGCTTAATCTTTTTTCTCAATGTCTTTTAAGTATTTTCTTCTTCAAGCTAAACATCCTTAGATTCTTAAATAGATCTTCAAATGATACAATCTTCAGTCCTTCAGAATCCTTGTTACTCCTCTCTGGTTGCTCTCCTGTATATCACTGTTCTTTCTTTAAGAAAAAATTTAAATCTTCATTTTACATTTTTTTTCTGCTTTTTGGAGGGGCAATTGGGGTTAAGTAACTAGCCCAAGGTCACACAGCTAGCAAGTGTTAAGTGTCTGAGGCTGGATTTCAACTCATGTCCTCCTGACTGCAGGCCTGGTGCTCTATTCACTGTGCCACCTAGCTCATTGCTCTTTCTAAAATGCCAGTTTATCGATGTCCTTTCTTTTCAGAACTCATCTCAACATAGTATGCCTGTAACCTATATTGTTCTGAACATTATACTTCTTCTAATTCATTAATATTTTTGGCTACCAAATGACTCTGTTGTATATTCAGATTTAACTCCTTTAAAACTCCATTATCTTTTTCATGCAAACTGTCTTCTAGCCATGCCTCAAATTGAAGTGTCTGTTTTTTTGCTATGTTATAGGATTTCATATTTATCCTTATTAATTTTATTTCATTTGGATTTGGCTCAATATTCTAAACTTTTTAGAATGCTGTCATTCAAATGCATTAGCCATCCCACCAAACTTTAATCACCTGCAAACTAGTTAAGCAACAGAAGACCAAGCACAAATCCTTAGGAGATTTTTGTCAGGGGACCTCCTAAATTGACACTGAGGTACTAATGTTTAACTACTTTTTGAGTTCCATCATTCAATCAATTCAAATTACATTTAAATCCAAAACTGTAATTGTGTCTACTTCTTTCCAGTAGAGTGCTGTACACTGAGGTGCACTCACTTATTCTAACAATTAGTCAAAAGGAATTAGAGACATTATACACATTAGAATATGACAGACAATTCACAAAGTGAATGTGTTCTCCCATTGGGAGTTAAATCCCTCAGTTTATCTAAAAGAAACAGTCCCCAATTTCACCCAAGGGGAAATTTCCCCAATATCTGTAGTGAGAAAAACTAAAATTCAGTGAAATGTTGATGGAAAGATTTCTCTTACATATATTTCATCTGCCTTTTGAAGTCTGTTTTTTCTCTCCCTGAAGAGAATATGCCACCATAAAGCTTTTCTGAAAGCAAGAATAAGGAATATCTCTATTCTCCACTGTATTTATACTGGCTCCACCCATCTTATAAGCATACAATGTCACAGCATTATTCTCTCCACCCATCCAGAGAGCCTTATGCTCCATACTTGCAGCTGAAGTTGCACTCAAATTTGTCTATAAGGATAACATCACAAAATGTCTTGGACCTTAAATCTTTATCTAACATGGATGTGGAGTTAAACATATTATGGAAAGGAAGAGGAGGAAGATGTAATAGAGAAGAACAATGCTGGAAAATTTCCTACAATACTTTCTTTTCTTCCCTTTTTCCTCCATTTTGAAAGTTAAGCCTTCTAACAGATATAACATGAGAATGATAAGACTTGTTCTGTCTTACCCTCCCTGTCTGACAGGGCTATAATGAGAATTGAATGGAAAAAAATGAATACAAAAGTAATTTACAAAATGTAAAATCTATGCAAATGCCAGGTGTTAATAATTTTATGGGCAAATGTAATTAAATAATGTGACACCAATTGGTGTGACAGCGAGAATGAGAACACATGCAAAAATGACCTGCTTATTTGGGGCTGACCACATGTTGTATATCAGTCCTAAGAATGTCTGGAGTTTTGTTAAAATGCAGCAAACCCTATGTGCTCATCATGGGGGCTGAAGATTATTGCTGCATCAGAATATTTCTGGCTTTCTTTTTACCTTGTATTTTCACATAGGTTTAGCAAGTAAATCTTGCATTAAGGAGGACCCTTCTCCCTACCAGGACATCCTTGCAACTTGTTCCCATGTGGCACATTGAGCAGGTACTCAACAAATACTCAACACTAGTTCTCTGGATTAGACTTTTAAGTTCCTTCCCTGAGTACAGATGACCAAACATTGATTGTATGATGAATGTGTATGTATGTTCAGAGGCAACTTTTGTGGGTTTGAGATACACTGGGTACTTTGTTAAAAAAAAAACTGACTAGTAGTCAGAGGAATTTTTTAAATAGAATATAGTTCCCAAAATGAAGGTGAACCTAAGCCATAGGTGAAGTGCCAGAATATATAGACCTTTGAGAAATTGTTTGAATATTGCAGAGCATAGCACAGAGGGAAATGGATGCCACTTGTTCATAATTCCCAACCCTTTATCTTTTGATGGTTGTATGTCTAAAGTTCCTGGGGGAAGTATAATAGGTGTTATAAGTTACTTAATCCTATATTAAATCTTTCCTTCAAGGCCGACTTTTGGGTCTTGTGTGAATTAAGATTTTTGGTTTCTGGTGTTTACAGGGAAATGAATACTTATTCCATGCCTCATTCATGTGATACATTGACTACATTTCTATTCCTTCTCTAAGGGAAACCTTAGACATGAAAAAAAAAACTGAGATATAAGTATTTTCCCATGGGCTGTGAGGGTGCCAGTGTAATATGTGATATAGTACAAGCAAAATAACAATGATCTGAACACTGAAACCTGTCACCTTGTGAGTTCAGAGCAAAAGAGCCCCTCAGTACAGAGGGAGAGGGCAGAGTGGTAGAGTGCCCAGCACCAGGGTTAGTGTTAACATATATAGGGTTTTGTATGCATATAATTATACATATATGTACACACATACACATATTTTATGCATATAATGTGTATGTTTTCTTCCTACGGAAATAGATTAATATTTGTAAGATTTATTAAAATATAACTACATATTTTTTTCTCTATGTATATATTGTATTCACTGAAATATAATCTCTCTGAAAGCAGGATCTATAAATTTTATTTCTTCCTTTGTACAAAATAGACTTTGAATAAGATTTTATTGAGTTGAAATAAAGGTAAATGTAATCAATTGATGTTAAATTGAGAGAAAATGCCCCAAAGGTTTAGATTTCATTCTCCATTTCCTCCCTCCTTTTTCCTCCTGCCCCTCATTACTCTTTTCCTTACTTTTTCCTCTTTTGCCCTGCTTTCCCTTTTTCTCTTCTCTCTCTTTCCATCTATTTCTCTCTCTTTAGATAAATATATTGTCAGAGGTAACATGGAATATAAAATGTATACTTCCTGATTTTGGAGGGAAAGGCATGTTGACTTTATTTTGTGAGTGTCTCTCATTTGATATTGAATAATATGCACTACTTATAATAGCAACAGATTAAAAGTTTAAATAAAATAACAAAAAAAAAGAAATTGAGGGTTCCAAATTATGCTAAATGAGCCTTGAGAAGGAGTAGTTATTCTGAAGATACTTACAGCAAATAGCCATCATACCTGATGATGGTTCATCATTAATTGACATTTTCTAGCCTTTATTCATGCTGCATATGAAGAATGTCCTAAAGCTGCTGACTCTTCAAAGTTTCAGAGTGTGAAAGAGCAGTGGTATAAAAATAGTTTAAGGAGAATTTTTTGGCTTTGTTGTTGCTGTTATTTTTGTTTTTGAAAATGAAAATCAACATTCATTATCTGAGCAAGGAGACTTGAATTTATAGAATCAGTGATTGTTAGAAGTAGAAAGGCCATAGGTTACTATCTACAGAATGTAAGTTCCTTGAGAGAAGGGATGGTTTTCTTTTATTTTTTTCTTGCCTTCCTAGAGCCTAGTTCATTGTCAATACTAATTCAATGCTTGTTGAATTGATTAAAATTTAGTCCACCCCCATATTTTGCAAATGAGAAAACTGGTTATCAGAGAGCAGAAGTGCCTTGGAAAAATTATGAACTGAGTTAGAATTGAACCAACTTTCTTGACTCCAAAGCTAATGATCTTTTTCATTCACTGAAGAAACTGACCATAAAAACTGGTTTTCAATTTAAATTGTTATTTATCTCCTCTGTTATGCATATAACAGTATACATTAAGAAAAGCCAAACAAAATTCAATAGTTTATAGCAGTGGTTATCATTTTTTTGTTTAATATATCTTTTATAGTATTAAAAAGTACTGACTCCCCTAAAGAACTTTTATTTACATGGGTTTTACCTATTGATATTTACTATATTAGAAATTAAAACATAGAATTATTATTAAAATAGTTGACCTTGTAAATCTCATGTAGGAGTTTTGGGATGCACCAGGGAGTTTCAAACCATGAGAACCATAGGTTTAAATGATAGCCAAGTCATTTAACCTCTTAAAGCCTTGCTTTCCCAATTTGTCAAATTGAAAAAAAATAGTAATTACTTTACAGATATGCAAAGATACTCAAGTGAGACCATCTATATACAACACTTCACCACCCTTAAAGCATTATGTAAATGTCAACAATTATTGTTTTAATGGCTACAGTACTTGAAATCTGCCACTAAAATTCTCTTCTGATACTTCATGATATGAAGTTAATACTGGGATGAAAATGAGACATAAGTTATGGCTGGTTCTACCAAACCAAAAAGTTCTGGATGCTACCATATACCCCATATGTGGTATATTCCCCTATTAGGTCATATAGCTCTTGAGGACAGAGACTGTATCACTCTTGTATCTACATTCAAAGCACCTGGTGTTTGGCACATAGAAATTGCATGATAAATGTTTTATTCATTCATTAATTTATGTAAGAATCATGATGTATTCATAAAAGGAATATCTAAGTTAATGAATTCATCATTTTATTAGAGGACTTAAGGATTAGTGGAAATAGCAGTTTCTGTTCATGATTTCTGGAGATGAAAGAGAACTGATGTAGAATTAGGAGGTAGCAAAGAAAAGAATTCTGAACATAGTAAATTGTAAGAAGATACACCTTTACTCATTCCACCAGTTTCCTTCTCCAAGTTCCTGGATTTTCCCATGAGTTTTATTTTTTTTTTCATCTGTGTTTTAAGAGCTGAAATAGGTTTTGTTTTTGTGTTCTTTTTCAGAGATGATTGGGGTATGTGGGAGGAATGTTAAAAGATAATTTCTGTTTGGTGACAAAACAGTAGAGCTGTGAATAGCTTAGATTTCTCCTTTCCAGGCTATGGAGGAAACAACACATAATGGTGTACTTTTTAGTAGGAATGACAAGGACTAGGAAAATCAGTTTTTCAGCTCAAGTCACCTCAGCAAACAATTATTAAGTGTTACTATAGCAAGATATTATATGCTACATGCAGGATATGCAAAGATGGATGACAAGAGTCCTACTTTCATATGTGTGTACATGCATACATGTATTTGTATGCATGTATAGATATGGATACATATGTATATATGAATACATGTATATGTATTCATGTATGGATATGGATGTGTATTTGTGTATATATACACATAGTTATATATATATATATACACCCATCCATCATATGATATTTTATTTTCCCCAATTATATATCACAAATATATACCATAGCTTGTTTCAGCCATTAAAAACTGATGGTTATCCCTTCAAGTTCCAACTCTTAGCTACCAGAAAAAGAGCTGCTATAAATATTTTGTACAAAAGGTCCTTAACTATTTTTTTAATGTCTTTGGGATACAGACCTAGCAGTGGCATTGCAAAATCAAAGGGTAGGTAGAGTTTTATACCCCTTGGGCATAATTACAATTGTTCTCCATATTGGTTGGATCAGTTCACAACTCCACTCATCAGTGTCCCAGTTTTCCTACACCACTTCCAACAACCATCACTTTTCTTTCTTTTTCTTTTTTGTCATATTAAACAATTAGATAGGTGTGAGGTGGTACTTTACAGTTGTTTTAACTTGCATTTCTCTAATCAATGGTGACTTAGAGCATTTTTTTTTTACATTACTAGAGATAGCTTTGATTTCTTTGCCTGAAAATTGCCTGTTCATATCTTTTGACCATTTACCAATTGGAGGATTTTTTTATATAAATTTGATTGTATTCCCTGTATTTTAGAGAAATGAGGGCTTTATCAGAAATACTGGTTGCAAAGATTATTTCCCAATATTCCGCTTTAATTCTAATCTTGGTTGCTTTTATTTTGTTTGTGCAAAATCTTTGTTTTTTAAGCAATTGGGGTTAAGTAAATTGCTCAAGTTTACATGGCCAGTTATTTCTGAGTGTGCTGCTAAGTATCTGAGCCCAGATTTTATTCCCAGGTCATCCCGACTCTGGGGCCAGTGCTCTTACTCACTGTGCTACCTGGCTACCCCTGTGCAAAACCTTTTTAATTTAACATAATCAAAAAGGTGTATTTTTCATTTTTAATTATTTCTATCCTTTGTTTAGCCCTAAATTCTTCCCTTACCATATATCTGAAAGATAAATTATTCTATACTCTCCTAATTTGCTAATGGTATAACCCTTTATTTGCAAATCATGTCCCCATTTTAACATTTTCTTGCCTTAAATTTGGGCAAAGTGGCTCCTAACAATTACTTTAATTTTCTCTTAAGTGGTGATGAATTTACCCCTTCAGTTTTTTATACTAGTAATTGGTTTTCTTCATTGCTATCTAAAATGAAATTTATCAGTGATTTATCTATTTGATCGTTTTTTTTAATTAAAGCAGTTTCTATTGTTATTCCTTAGTTAAATGGTTTTCTTATTTTCAATTAATCTTTCCTTCCTTTTTTTTGAATTTCCAGGAGATTTTAAATTTGTCCTTTTTTAATAGTTTTTTTAGTAGCATGCTCAATTCATTAATTTACTCTTTCTCTGTTTTATTGATGTAAATAATTAGAGATATAAATTTCCCCTAAGTATTACTTTTGATGCATCCCATCAATTTTGGTATTTGTTTCATTGTTGTCATTTTCTTTAAATGAATTATCAATTGTTTCTATGATTTGTTCTTCACCCACTATTTTTAGGATTAAATTATTTAGTGTTTAATTTTTTATCTCTACTTTCACTGCCCATTGTTGAATGTGATTTTTATTGCATTATGATTTAAAAAGGATGCATTTGCTATCTTTGCTTATCTGCATTTTTTGAGGGTTTTATATCATAATACATAGCCAATTCTTGTGTAGATAACACGTAGCGCTAAGCAAACAGTACATTTCTTTCTATTCCCATTTAGTTTTCTCCAGATGTCTATCATATTTAACTTTTCCAGAATTTTATTCACTTCCTTTCCTATTTTTTATACATTCATCTAGTTTGACAGGGGAAAGTTGAGGGCCCTTACTAGTATATTTTATAGTCTAATTTCTCCTGTAACTCATTAAACTTCTCTTTCAAAAATCTAAATTCTATACCATTTGGTATGTATATGTTTACTACTTACATTATTTCCTTACCTATGGTACATTTCCTTATATCTTTTAATTAAAACTAGTTTGCTTTCATTTTGTCTGAGATCATGATTGCTACCCCTGCTTTCTTTGCTTCAGCTGAAACATATTAGATTTTGCTCCAGTCCCTTACCATTATTCTATGTGTGTCTCTGTATTTCAAATATATTTCTTGTAAGCAACATAATTTAGGATTCTGGTTTTTAACCCATTCTGCAATCCACTTTCATTTTATTGGTGAGTTCATCCCATTCACATTTATAGTTAGGATAACTAACCGTACATTTTCCTCCATACTATTTTCCCCATTTCTCCTATAGAACTTTTCTTTCTATCAGTCTCTCCCTTCTTTTATTCCCATCCCTTTTTATTTCCTTATAAGGTATGACAGATTTCTGTATCCAGCTGAGTGTGTAAATTATTCTATTTTTAAGTCAGTTCTGCTTAGAGTAAGATTTAAGCTTTGCCTGCCCCTACCTTCATCTTTTCTATTATAATAGCTCTTTCATTCCCCTTTTATGTGACATATAATTGCTCCATTCAAACTAACTTTTTTTCCTACTTCCATTTCAATCTTCTTTCTCACTCATTTATTTATTTATTTTTCCCTAGGGAATAATTCCTTCAAAGTCACCTTATACCAGAACCTTCACTCTCTATTTACTCCTAATTGTTCTTATAGTAATAAAGTTCTAATGAGTTGCAAATATTATCTGCCTTATAGAAATATAAAAAGTTAAACCATATTGATTTTCTTATATTTTCTTTTCCTTGTTTTTTTTCCCACCATTCTAGGTTTCTCTTGAGTCTTTTATTCAGAGATCAGATATTTTATTCAGCTCTGGTCTTTTAATTTGGAATGTGTGAAAGTCCTCTATTTTGTTAAATATCCATTTTTCCTCCCAGAGTATTATATTCAGTTTTGCTGAGTAAGTGATCCTTTGTCATAATCCTAACTTCTTTGCTTTCCAGAATATCATATTCTAAGTCCTCTAGTTCTTTAATGCAGAGGCTGCCAAATCCTGTATAAGCCTGACTGTAGTTCCACAAAATTTAAATGGTTTCTTTTTTATTGTTTGCTAATCATTTTCCTTGATCCATGAGCTCTAGAATTTGTCTATTATGTTCCTGGAAGTTTTCATTTTGGGATATATTTCAGGTAGTGATGAGAGAATTCTTTCTAGTTCTATTTTGCTCTCTAGTTCTAGTTTATCAGGGCAGTTTTCCTTAATAATTTCTTGAAATATGTTGTCCAAACTTTTTTTTATGATTATGGCTTTTAGGTAGTCCAATATTCTGTTTAAATTATCTCTCCTGGATCTGGTTCTCAGGTCAGCTACTTTTTTCCATTGAGAAATTTCATATTTTCTTCTATTTAAAAAATTTGTTTTATTGTACCTTGATGTCTCATAAAGTCATTAGCTTACACTTGCCCAATTCTAATTTTTAAAGAGTTGTTTTCTTCAGTGACTTCTTGTACTTCCTTTTCTATTTGCCCAATTCTATTTTTTAGGTAGCTAGTTTCTTTGGTGAATTTTTGCATATCTTTTTTTCCATCCTGTTGATTCCTTTTTCATAATTTTCTTACATTACTTTCATTTCTTTCCCAGTTTTACTTCTGCTTCACTAAATTTGCTTTATAAAATCCCTTTTAAGCTCTTCCAAAAGTTCTTTTTGAGCCTGAGACCAAATTATATTTTTCATTGAAGCTTCACATATACTCATTTTCACACTGTTGTCCTTTTCTAATTTTGTGCCTTGATCCTCCCTGTCCCAACATTAACGTGCTATGGTCACTTTCATTCTATTTTTTTGTGCATTTTTTTCCTCTGCATATTTTGTCATTTGGTATTTTTATATGAAAACTAGACTCTCATCCAAGCTTCTTGTGCCAGGGCTAAGGGTCTTGCTGCTGGATTTTTCTGGGCTTCAGAGTCTTGTTTCTGGCAGGCTCTGGAAGGAAGGCCTACTGGATGGCTTGTACCGGGACTTTGAGGCCTCCATATTGGCCTTCCCAGGGTATGGAGTTTTACTGCTGGTGTGGGCCTTGCTACTGGATTTCTATGCAAATAATACATTTCTGATGGCTGGCCTTGGGGGGAAGGATCGTGTTCCTTGTTTGGCAGTGGGGCCTAACTACTGGTCAGCAATGGAGATGAGCCCTTATTGGTGGCCTGTGCTGGGAGTAGGACTCCTGGGGTGGGCCATTGCTTTGCTGTACAGATTGCTATATTGTCTGGGGGCTGTTGGTTTGCAGGAGGGTAAAACTTTGTTGGTGAGTTATCCAGGGCTTGGAACCTTTTTGCAGCTCCCCTGATGTAAGGCTGGCTGCTGATTTTATTGTCTTTGCTCCTCTCCAACCTCAGTGAGACACAGTTTTACTGCTATGCTGGTATGTTTCTTCTCTGATCCTAGATCAATTATGAGATGGTTTTCTAGTCATTTGGAGGTGAATTTGGGAGAGGTCCTAAGAATTCTTTCATCACTTCAGCAACTTGGCATTGGAAATTCCTGGCCCTATTTTTAAGGACTTTACATTTGAATGAAACAAAGAAATTTACCAAAAATTATAAAAGGACAAGTTATAAATGAGTAAATGAGTAGTCCAGGAAAAGTATTAGGAGAAATTTGAGGGAGAGATCACTTTCACCCTGGAAATGAGAAAAGTGTGGGTGGAGTTGGAATTCTGAAACATTTTCTAGATGATGCAGTATCTAAAGGATAGAGGAACTTAATCACACAGAGATGAAGGAGTCAATTCCAATCATGAGAGACAATATGAGAAAAGAGTTGGAAATGAGAGAAGCCTAGGGAGAATCGTCCAATTTTACTGGATTGTAGAAGATATAAAGGGGAACTCTATCACTTGAAACTGGACAGAAAATGGAGTCAAAGTATGGAGAGACTTTAATTCTAAGATTAAGAATTTACACTCTATTCATATGGTAATAGGAAAGCCACTGAGAATATTTAACAAAGGAGTAATGTAATCATAGCAATGTGTTAGGGAAATAATTTGGGCAGTTAGAGTGAGGAGTGGCAGTTGGAAAAAGGATCTGCTGAAGGCAGGAAAACCTATTGGATATTCTTATATTAATTCAGAGGAGAAAAGATGAAGTCATGGACTTAGGTAGGAAAAAATTATATTTTCTGTTGTTAAGAAATGCCTAATAATGACAAACTTTATTCTATTGGATTATCTACTAAGCCATAAAAATAGTTCAATTTTTCTTCCTCATCATGACATTTTTATATATGTATGTCATCATTTTCCAGATGAAAAGACAATGTGATTATTCCTGTAAGACATCATAATACCATGATATTATTAACCAAATATGTGTTCTGTCTTCTGGTTAGAGGTTGAATTTTTTATTTTTATCCCCATTTCATCCTTCTTTATTAGCTTAGCTAAATTCAGGAAGGCTAATAACCAGGCTAGCCATAAGGTGATGAATTCTTAAGCAATAATTGATAATTATCTAATGAATTTTACAAGGCTTATGATCTATATCAGCAGGCAAAGTATTGACATCGATAAAGTGGTAGATACTAAAAATATTTAAGGTTTACAAGCACCTACCTATGAGTCAGATAGAAGTATTTTTATACTTATTTTACCAATGAGAAAACTGAGGCTGTGAGTGTTTAAATAAATTGCCTGTGATTGCAAGGGACAGCAAGGTGGCACAATGTATAGAGTGATATCCCCAGAGTCAAGAAGACTCATCTTCCTAAGTTCAAATCTGTCCTCAAACACTTATTAACTATGTCACTTGGTGCAAATCATTTTACCCTTTTTTCCTCAGTTAAAATGGCAATCCACTCCAGTATCCTTACCAAGAAAACTGCAAATGGGGTCATGAAGAGTCAGACATAACTGGAAACCCTTATCAGAAAGGAAAAATGATTGCAAAGATAGTGTTAGACACAAGATTCAAATTATAGGATTGTAGTGATTTTCTTCATTGTAATATTCTGTATATTTTCTTGTCCTCAGTTTCCTTATCTATAAAATGAAAGGGGATTAGACTAGTTAATCTCTAAGATCTCTTCTAGTTACAAATCTTATGATCTTATAATCTGAGAAGATGCTAGGGGGCAGGGTAAATAGAGTGCTAAACTTTCATTCAGGAAGAGTTGAGTTTAAATGATGTCTCAGACATTATAGAGATGTGCAATAGTGGATGTCATTTAGCCTATCTCAGATTCAGTTTGCTCATCTGTAAAAACATTTTGCTTGGGTCAGTGTACCTTCTCATTCCCTTCTAGCTCTCAATCAATGTTTTAGGAGTTAATTTTAACATAGCATTGCTCCTCCAGAAAGCTAAAGCCATTTGGAATTCAATCTAACTATTTATCCTATTGGATTTTCTACTAAGTTACAAAAATACTTAGCCTTCATGTTAACCAATGGAATTTTTGATGATTCCATTTCAGAAATGAGCAATGGGGCAGCTATATGGCACAGAGGATAGAGCATTAGGCCAGGACTCAGGAAAACCTAAATTCAAATCAGGCTTTAGACACTTACTAGATGTGTGATACCAAGCAAGTCACTTAATGTCTATTTCTCTCAGTTTCCTCATATGTAAAATATGGATAATAACACCTACCTCCCAGGGTTATTGTGAAGTTCAAATGAAATAATAATTATAAAACTCTTATAACATAGTAAGTATCATATAAACATTGATGATTGTTATTATCTTACATTTCCCCTCTACTCAAGAGCATGTATTTGTGTAAAAGGCATTGTGCTGCATCCTGTGGATACCAGAATCATGTTTTAGATTCTGAGACATTTATTAATTAAGAAAAAAAACATTAAAACAAAATGTGCTTTAAACAAAGTTTCACAAAAGAATTATCCTTGGTCAGAGACCATTTCCTAATTTTTAGTTTTGCAAATATGCTCACTGAAGCCAGAGGAAGTAAAAGGTGAACAAGCCATAGCCCATATTCTCATAGAGCTTGAGAAAGACATGAGATGATAAGATACAAAAAATAAGTATAATGCATGACTAAATATGACAAGAGAGGCATAAATAAGATATGATTGGTGAATACAGAGAAGGAAGAAATTACTTTTAGCCAAAGGCATCATGCATGGCATTTGGAGAAAAGAGTTATTTAAACTTGTCTTCAAAATATAAGACTTTCACTGATTGAGTGGGGAAAAAAATAAAGCTATATAGGTGGAAAATGGTAATCAGTTTGGTTTGGCTAGAATGTGATGGTACATGAATTTTTTTTTAAATAGGTAAATTTGGACCAAATCTTACAGTGTTGAATGCCTTACTTTTAACTCTGGACTTATTTCTTTAGGTAATATTGAGCCAATGCAAATTTATGTCAATCCATGAAGCGATTAGAGCTATTCTGTTCTTTTAATATCCAGTTCAATAGATCTATTAATGGCCAGAATACTACTGCTTATAAGCTTATAACTTTAAAAGTTATAAGATTTATAACTCAATTATAAATCAAATGTCTAGTACCAGTCTGCATCTTGTCCATGAATGTCAGGTTATGCCAACTGGTGGAATTTAATAACTGCATGCTTTAACATCATAAATACCTTAGATTGAATCTTCTTAAATATTTTTCAGTACTTGACTCATTCTCTATTTTTTGAGAGGCAATATGGTCTAGTGGACAATGAGTTGATTTTCCTTTCAGGAAGACCTGGCCAGGTTCAAGTTCCACCATTGAACTATGTGACCCTGGGTAAGTGAAAAAGTCTTAGTGAGCCCCAGGAAATTCTCTAGGACTCTAAATTTTAAAAGTTATCAACATACCTTGGGAGGGCATAGTGATTAGAATCTTGGACATGGATTCAGAATGACTTAAATTTGAATTCATATCAAACTTGGACAATTAATATTTGTATAACCATGGATAAGTTATTTAATGTCTCTCAGCTTCAATTTTCTGATTTACAAAATGGAAATAATTATAGCATCCACCTCATAGTGTTATTACTATGATTAAATGGCTCACTATATATGAAGAGTTTTACAAAGTTTAAAAAATTATTTAAATGTCAGCTATTTATTTTCATCATTATACCTAAAGAAACTGCAGTTTTAGATGAAATGAACATATTTATAAATGAACAACCAAATAGTATATTAGTAGATATATAAGTAAACAAATAAATGAAGAAAAAGACAAATATAAATAAATGAGTAGCTAGATAAGTAGATGACAAGTAAATAATATTCATCTTCCCAAATAAGCTTATCTTCTCCCTTATTTTCAGTGATATGTCTTAGAATCATAAAATCTTAAATTCAAAAGGAAATAGGAGCTCATCTGGAGTCCATTTTCCTATGCAAAGAGGTATTATGTTAGAAAAATATGTGACAAAAGTTTTCTTTCACTCCCTCAGTGATAATATTCAATGACTAGAACTTTACTACCTAAAAAGTCAAACTACATTTTGAAATATACTGTGAGAATTATTTTTCATTATATTAAATCAAAATCTACCTTTGTGGAGCTCTCACACATTTGGGTTGAATTTCTGTTCCCTGTGGCAAGGCAGAATATGTCTTACTTTAAAAAAAATGTAAAGACAACTATATTCCCTGTATTTATTTTTCCTAAGTTTAACATCCCAATCAATTATTTCTTATCAAGCAAAATTACTTCGTTATATAAGAAAGGATTACAATTAATTAACATACAAGAATTTTTAATTCAATCAATAAACATCTGTTATGTGCCTTGGGATACAAAGAAAGGAAAAACAAGTCATTTCCTGCTCTCAAGGAGTCACATAATGGAGGCCACAAATTCAAACAACTGTGTAAAAACATGATACATTAGCAATAAGCAAAGAATAAAGGCAGGGGCATCTAGGTGGTGCTTTGAATAGAGTACCGGCCCTGGAGTCAGGAGGACCTGAGTTCAAATCTGACCTCAGACACTTAACACTTACTAGCTGAGTGACATTGGGGATGTCACTTAACCCCAAATGCCCTGCATTACCCTCCAAAAGGCAAAAAAATAATAATAAATAAAAGTGCCAGAATTAGGAGAATGGGAAAAAGCTTCCTATTGAAGATAGGAATTTAGCTGAGACTTAAAGGAAGCCAGGAAAGTCAGGATGTAAAGAAAGAGATAGAAATACAAAGGATGAAATAATTCTGACTTGTAAGAAATTTACATTCTAATGTGAAAGACAACATGTATGCATGTATGTTTGCATGCATATATGTTTTGTGTATATTTTATCTTTGCATATGAGTATATAAGTGTGTGCAATGCATATTCTATATTTTAAATATTTATTTATTTTATATTTTAATTGATTGTGATAAATATGGAAATAAAGGCTAACATTCATATAGCACTTACTTTGTATCAGTAAGTTTGCCAAGCCCTTTAGACTTATCTCATTCAAACCTCACAATAACCTTGCAAGGTAGTTGCTTCTATTATTTCCATTTATAGAAGAGGAAACCAAGGCAAACAGAGAATAAATAACTTGCCTATGGTCACAAAGCTAGAAAATGTCTCAGGTTGGATTTGAACTTGTGTCTTTCTGACTCTAGCCCAGCACTTTCTCCACTGCACCAGCTATCTGTACAACAAAATATTTATTTTTAAATAAATTTGGGAAGGAAGGTAATACAAGTTTAAGAATAACAGTCTCCTATAGAAGTTTTTAGTCAAGCTGCTTATTTATGCAGAAATGAGAAAGGAGTATATTCCATAAAGGCATAGGGGAAGGGGATAGAAAATCTTAACAATGAACAATTACTGGACTATGTGACATATGAGTAAAAAAAATTTATGTTATTTAACATATATAAAAAAGTTTTATTCAATAAGTCAGAATTTTATTTTTAATTTAAAGAAATCTATCCCACTATTAATTCAAGGAAATATGGACTCTCTCTCTGTATATACATACATGTATACATACATACACATGTATATACACATATATGTATTGTGTGGTATGTGTATATGTGTGTCTGTGTGTGTGTATATATATATATATCACCAAATAATAGTGAAATGTGGTATAGTAGAAAGAGTGTTTGATTTGGACTCAAGGAGCAAGATTTAACTTTTACTTTTGACACTATCCCTTTGCCACTGAAGAAGTCACTTAACATCCAGTGACCTTAGTTTTCACATCTGTAAAATTAAAGGGAAGAGCAATATGATCTATAAGACCGTTTCTAGCTCTAGATCTTTTTAACTCATGAACTAAGTATAATTTTTTTCTATCATTTACTATTGTACTACCTTGGGAGAACACACTAAAATTCTCATATTTTTTCCCTCATTTATTATGTGAGATCAAACTAGTTGACCCCTAGAGTGCCTTCTGTCTCTGAATATATGCATACTATGACACTAAAAAATGTCATCAAATAAATATATTTTTTAAAAAGAGACTAAGTTGGGGATTGTTTATTGAAATGTCCAGAATAAGACCTCCAGTGCCCTGGAAAAAACCAGTATGGAGAAATCAACCCTTCATATAGGGAAAAAAAGGATGAAGAATGGTTATGATATTGACTCTTTTATAAAGTTTAGCAGATACCATAGTATCTCATCATTAAGTATGTATAACATGGACAGACACTGAAAACAAATAGAGTTGGGTCCAGAATTGAAAAGATTTCATGGAAAGAAAACATTTGGTAACTGAGTGACCACAAGCTTTTCATTGAATCAAAGCTCCTTCCTTTAAAAAGTAATATTCTTCTGGTTTTGTGTTGTAGCTACAGGTCATGGAACATTTTATTCTCTGAAGAATTTAAAAGGAAAATCAGAATGGTAATAAATGACATATATAGAATGAGACATGTTTTTAGTCATAGCCCATGTGGGAATTTGTTTTGCTCTACAAATCTATTTATTGCAAAGGCTTTCCTTCCTTCCTTCTTTCCTTCTTATCTCCTTCCATTCCTTCCTCCCTTCCTCCTCTCTCTCTCTCAATCTCTCTGTCTCTGTCTCTGTCTCTCTCTGTCTCTCTCTGTCTCTCTGTCTCTCTCTCTGTTTCTCTGTCTCTCTCTCTCTGTCTCTCTGTCTCTCTCTCTGTCTCTCTCTCTCTCTCTCTCTCTCTCTCTCTGTCTCTCTCTCTGTCTCTGTCTCTCTCTCTTCCTCTCTCTCTTCCTTTTTTTCTTCCTTATCTCAACTAACATGGAGGTTGTTCAGTGCACTTCCCATGGCCACAGTGGCTCCTAACAAGTGCTTCAAGGTTAAATATTTTAAAAACTTAGGAATTACAGTCAATGACCATGCAGTCACAGTCAAATAAATCTAGCTCATTTAGTATCCATAGTATTTATCCTAATGCAGGGATAGTTCGTGTCCTAATCAGAGTGCATCATATGATTCTTAACAATTTGTAATAATTTTGATAAGCTTCTTTTCATATTATTTAATAACATCCATTAGCAATGATTCTTATTCTTACATATTTGTGACAAATACTTGAAAAAACTTGGATGTAACACCATTATCATGTAGCTGATATGAAGATATATTCTCCCCATAGACAGTTTCCCTTATCTTAGAGGCATTTTTTTCTTGAAAATAATAATCATATGTAAGCAAGAATACTTATTTTATTTTCAATTATTGGAATATCTGATTTAATTATGTATTCTTCCTTTAGCAATGCTGAAAGAGGTACCTCATTGGGTTCTCCTTCAATTTTTAAATGCCACGAACTTTTTATATTACAAATACATGTATTCTTGGAATTCCTTATGTTAATAGATTTAAGATGTTTTTATAAATTTTTCTTTTCCAAACTGCTTTCACATTATTTTGGAAATTTTTGTTAAATATTTTATTTTACCAAATAGTTTATATTCTTGAGGTTTTGAATATTAGGTTATGAAATTTTGGTGTTTTTGACAATTGCTTTTATTTCCTGTTCCAATTTTATACTTTTCTATTAACCAATAATCATATTTCTATAATTATTACTTTATAATGTTGTATGGGGTTTGAATAATTGTCATTATCATTATCCCAATCATTATTATTATTATTTCCCTTTAGTTTCCAAGTCTTTTGTTCCACCAAGTGAGTTTTCATTTGTATCTTCTAATCCAGTAACTAAAATTTTGGTAACTTAATTGGCATAACAATAAATCTACAATAATTCTAAGTTCTATATTTTTCTTATGTTGTTGCAACAAGATCATGAACACTGGGTGACACTCCACTTTTTTTTTTTTTATTTCTTCAAATGTTATTTTGCCAGTAAGTGTGTGTGCATGTGCGTGTGCGTGTGTGTGTTTTGAAAGGGGTTTCTCTATTTGTTCCTTTGCCTCTTTTCAGTACAACATAAATAATTGCTATATATTTTAAAAACTTTTTTTATTATGTTACTTTGTTGAAGTTATTACTTCTCTCAGCGAGATGCTTTGCTTTTTCTCTGAAGTTTGTGAAGTAAACCATTGGCAAATAGGAATAAACTTTTCTGAAACTTATTTTTAATTCCTTTCTCTGGCCTTATTGATGGCCTGGAATATATAGAAATATATTACATTATATTAATTAAATTACATTATGTTACGTTACATTGAGTTATGTTATACTATGTTATATCATATTACGTTATGTATACCACATCATGTCATGTTGTATCACATCATGTCATGTTATGCTATGTTATGTTATGTCACATAATGTCATATCACATCATGTCATGTCATACTGTACTATACTATACTAAACTATACTATAATATACTACACTACACTACCCTCTACTCTACTATACCATAGCATAGCATGCCATACCATACCATACCATACCATACCATACCATACCATACCATATCATATCACACCACACTACACTACACATCACATCACATCATGTCACGTCGTGTCACTTCACGTCAGAATACAATGTTATATTTCACTATGCTACATTTTATTTATATAACTGTGTATTATTTAAATGATTGTTTATAGAATTATTAAATAGAACATAATTATTCTATCATTCTAATTACATATAATTATTAATAAATAATGACTTATTGAAATAATTTGAAAACCATCTATATCAGAGGGTATTTTTTCAATCTTTGCATCCCATTATGATTTATTTAATTTTGCTTTCTGAAATGGTTTTGTCTTTTATCTATATTTCTTACTTTATTAATTAGGCATTTTGTAATTTTGCATCCAATCACCTATTTCCTTTAAATTCCTGTTTTTTAATCACAAATAAGCATGTATATATTTTTTGTTATTTTATGTTCTTTTTGTTCTGAATTCACGTTGCTCAAGGTCCATGTTTGTAATTTGATTTTCATCTTTCTTTCAAACTATGTTAGCTAAAGGGCTAACAATTGTCATTCTTCTTAAAGAACCAGCTTTTAGCTTTACTTAATTCTGTAGAATTTTTTTTGCATTTAATATATTTTTACTTTAATCTTCAAATATATTTGGTGCAAATTTTAGACGTTTTTAGTTTCATTGTTTAATATGTACTCAAGTTATTAATATTATATTTTTTCTATTTTGTCATATATTTCAGAATTTTTTCTCTTTGAAGTTTGCTTTATCTACATCTAAGAAATCATGATTTATACTTTAATCATTATAGTTCTATATCATAGAGGTATTCTTTCTGTGATTTTCTCTGTAATATACTCATTATTCAGAAGATATTTTAAATTTTCAGTTCTGACTGTGACATCCAGGATATTTTCCTACCACAAAGGAAGGGAATTGACCCACACTCAGGATAGTTGACAGGGATAGATCCAGAGGTAGAAGGCCTTCAAACTGCTGTGGTCAGGGTAAGAGCAACAGGTTTAATCATTTCTCATGACTTTGGCTACAGAATGAATAAGAAAGACCCCCAAAATAACCATTAAGTGGTACTTGGCAGGGACCTATTGCTGTTCAGTTCATGAGATCCAGAATGAATTGGGTTTAAGGCTTGGTCTTTGAGAAAGTGATCTAGACAGTAAACCTCAAGTAAACTAGGTAGCTTTCAGCCATCAAAATTTCCTTTGCTTTAGCCAGAATGCCCTCAGGTAAAGAGAGAGGAAAGAAGAAAAGATGAGGAGAGATGGGAAGAAAGGAGAGGAAGAACTGAGTTGCCCAATTGGAACAGGCCAGCTGGGTCCCTATTCAGGCAGCTTGGACTGCTGACAGGTTGTGGTTTGAACTTCCTTCTCAAACAGGACCATGGCATAGGGGAGATGATGATAAGACTTGCAGTTGACTTTGATTTGAGAGAGGGAATTTCAGAGTTAGTGTAAATATTAAATGTTTCTCTTTTGGCCAGCAATTATGAGGGTCTTTCCCTCCCAGTTTTATATTTTTTTTCATGTCATCGATGTCATAGTCCTCTTTGAGAGCAAAAGACAAGTTACACAAAAACAAAATGCAATAATACCACAGTAGTTCAGTACTTCCTTTGCAACCTAAAATTTCTAAGAATGATGCCCAAGAGAAGACTCCATCAAAATGAATAAACAAACAGAAAAAATATTTGGAAGGAAGCTGCTATGAGTAGCACAAATCCACTGAAATATGATTGGGATAAAGAAGGAACTTAAAATGTATAATCATGAATCTGTTTCAAAAAGTATATAGAGAGAATTTTAAAAAGACAAGTAAGTGTGCAAATCCTGAATCAGAGAATATAATTCAGAATAGAATTGGAGAACATAAAAATATGGTATTCTGAAAAGCAGAGTAATTTGAGAATTATATAGATTCTCACATAAAGATAGAATACTGCAACACAAATTAGAATCAAAATGCGCATCAAAAAAAGTTGAGAAATTTACCTGATGGTGGCAGTTAGGTGGCAGTTAGGTGGCACGGTGAAGAGAGCACCAGTACTGAAGTCAGGGGTACTTGAGTTCAAATCCATCTTCAGACACTTGACACACTTACTGGCCATGTGACGTTGGGCAAGTCACTTAACCCCAATTACCCTACCCTCCCCCCTCCAAAAAGCAAAAAAAAAAAAAAAGAAGAAGAAAAAGAAGACATTTACCTGATTCAATTGGACCTGCAAACTTGTCTGATTTAAATTCCGTTTAAGAATTGTTTGGTGTAATCAAGGTTACATTTGGCAAAATGAACTATTCTTTAAAGATACAATTAATAACCAAAGTGATATGATTTAAGAATGAGAAATTAAAGAATAAATTCTTGTGAGCTCAATTCCAAACAATTTAAAATAATTTCAGCAAAACAAGGGCATTCTATATATGAACCCCTGAAAAGAAAAACCTTAAAACAATCTTGCCTTCCCTTGTCATGTGAATATCCCTTGATAGAACACTTTAATTGTCCTTCTAAGGTTATAATGGGCTCATAACACTTCCATCATGTCCTACCCCCACTCTACTACCTTCTCTTCACTGCTCTTGTATTACAATTCTTTATTAGTTCAGTAGTTTTTTTTTTTTTATTTCAACTTTACTATTTTCTCCTTCGGTTTTCAAAATTTCTGACCTAGTATTTAATTGGGGATTTTAAATTTGTTCTTTTTCTAACTTTTTTGGTTGCATGATTAATTCATTGACCTCTTCTTTCTCTATTTTATTCATATAAGCATGGAGGGATACAAAATTTCCCTTAAGAACTGCTTTCACTCCATCTCATATATTTTACTATGTTGTCTCATTAATGTCATTCTATTGTATGAAATTATTGCTTATTTCTATGATTTGTTGTGGGATCCACTCATTCTTTAGGATTATATGATTTAGTTTCCAATTATATATATATTTCCCTTGCCATTTGTTGAATGTATTTTTTATTACATCATGATCTGAAAGGGATGCATTTAATAATTCTGCCTTTCTGCCTTGAATTGTGAGGTTTTTATGCCCCAATAAATGGTCAATTTTGTGTAGGTGCCATGGAACCCCCCCCCCAAAAAGCATATTCCTTTCTATTTCCATTCAGTTTTCTCCAGAAGTCTATCATATCTAAATTTTAAAAATTCTATTCACTTCCTTAACTTCTTTCTTGTTTATTTTTTGGTTAGAATTATCTAGTTCTGAGAGGGTGAGATAGAGGTCCACCACTAGAATAATTTTGTTGTATGTTTCTTTAACTCTCTTAATTTTTCTAAGAAATTGGAAGCTATGCAACTTGGCACACACACACACATATATGTATGTATGTTTAGAAGTTATATTACTTCATTGTCTATGGTACCTTTTTGTAGGATGTAATTTCCTTCCTCATCTCTTTTAATTAGATCTATTTCTGTTTTTTCTTTCTCTGATATCAGAAATTCTATAACTACTTCTTATTTTTTATTTTATTTCAGCTGAAGCATAATATATTCTACTCCAGTCTTTTACTTTTACCTTATGTGTATCCCCCTGTTTCAAATGTGTTTTTTGTAAACAACATATTGTAGGCTTATGGTTTTTAATCCACTCTACTGTCTGCTTCTATTTTATGGGAGAGTCCATCCCATCCACATTCACAGTTATGATTATAATCTGTGTCTTTCTCTCCATCCTACTTCTCTCCTCCCCAATTTATGTTTTTCTCTCTCTTTTCTCCATTTCCCTCCTGAGAGAAATTTGTTTTTGACCACTGCCTCCATCAATCATCCCTCCATTCTATCATCCCTATCTTTTCTTTCCCTTTCCTATACTACTTCTTTCCTCCCTTTTATCTACCCCCTCCCTTTTCTTTTCCCCTTTCCCCTCCCACTACCTATAGAGCAAGTTAGATTTCTGTACCCAAGTATTTTATTCCCTTTTTGAGCCAAATCTGATGAGAGTAAGATTCAAACAATGTTTTTCTCTCTCCTCTCTTTCCTTCTACTGCTATAAGTATTTGCACCCCTTCATATGATGTAATTTACCCTTGTCTGTCACCTCCTTTTCTCTTCTCTCATTATAATCCCTTTTCATCCCTCAATTAGATTTTATCATCACATCAAAGTCAAATTATAACCATTTCCCCTGTCTATGCATACCACTTCTAAATGTTATAAAAAAGATACACTTCTCAAGAGTTACAAGTATGACCTTCCCTTGTAGGGATGTAAACAATTTTCCCTTTTTGAATAATATGTATTGTTTTCCTGTTTGCCTTTTTATGCCTCTCAAGTCTTGAAGATCAAATTTTCCATTGAACTCTGGTCTTTTCATCAGGAAGGTTTGGAAGTCCTCTATTTTATTGAATCTCTCTCTCCTCCCCTGGAATATTATACTTCATTTTGCTGGGTAATTAATGCTTTGTTGTAATCCAAACTCCTTTGCCTTATGAAATATCAAATTCCAAGCCCTCCGATCTTTTAAAATAGAAATTAGAAAGTCCTGAGCAATCCTACTGTGCTTCCATGATATTTAATTTTTTTTCTGACTGCTTGCAGTATTTTCTTATTTACCCTCTGGAATTTGGCTGCAATATTCCTTGGCATTTTCAATTTGTGATCTCTTTTAGGAAGTGATCAGTAGATTCTTTGATGACTGTTTTACCTTCTGGTTCTAGGACTTCAGGGCAATATTCCTTCGTGATTTCTTGAAAGATGACATCCATACTCTTTTTTTATTAATTCTTTAATTTATTAATTTGTTTGTTTCCTTTTAATTTACAGTATTCAATTCCACAATTCCTTGAATTTCACATTTTGTCCCTCTCCCTCCTCTCCCCCCCCCCCCATGGCATCTTATAATCAAGTATAGGATCTGTAGATATTTTCACATTATACAATGGTCAGGTTATAAGGATGGATTGTACCAGCTGGGATGAAAAATGGTATAGAGGACATAAAACCAAATAAGAGAACAAAAAAGATCAGGTATTTTGCTTCCACCTAGATATAAATTTAGTTCTTTCTAGTTCTTTCTCTGGATGCACGTTTTTCTCTCCATCATGCGTCTTTTGGGATTGACTTGCATCCCTGCATTGTTGAAAAGAGTCCAGTCTATCAAAGTTGGTCATCACACATATGTTGTGTCCATAATTGTGTACAAATTCCTCCTGGTTCTACTCTTCTCACTCAGCATCAGTTCTTTTAAGCCTCTCCAGGTAAATATGAAGACCGCCTGCTCCCCGTTTCTTATAGCACAATAATATTCCATAACATGCATATACCACAACTTGTTCAGCCATTCCCCGATTGATGGGCACCCCCTTAATTTCCAATTCTTTGCCACAACAAAAAGAGCTGCTATAAACATTTTTGTACATATGGGTCTTTCTCCCATTTGTATGATCTCTTTGGGATATAACCCTAGGAGTGGTATTGCTGGATCAAAGGGTATGAAAGTATTTATAGCCCTTTGGGCATAGTTCCAGATTGCTCTCCAGAAAGGCTGGATCAGTTCACAGCTCCACCAACAATGCATTAGTGTTCCAGTTTGCCCACATCCTCTCCAGCATTTGTAATTTTCCTGTTTTGTCATCTTAGCCAATCTGACTGGTGAGATGTGGTACCTCAGAGTTGTTTTGATTTGCATTTCTCTAATCAATAGTGAATTAGAGCATTTCTTCATGTGCTTATAGATAGCTTTAATTTCTTTCTCTGAAAACTGCCTGTTCATATCCTTTGAACATTTATCAATTGGGGAATGACTTGTATTCTTATAAATTTGACTCAGTTCTCTGTATATTTTAGAGATGAGTCCTTTGTCAGAGACATAGGTTGTAAAGATTCTTTCCCAATTTCCCACCTCCCTCTTGATCTTGGTTATATTGGCTTTATTTGTACAGAAACTTTTCAATTTCATGTAGTCAAAATTATCCATTTTACATTTTATAATGTTCTCTAATTCCTGTTTTGTCATAAAGTCATTCCCTCTCCACAAGTCTGATAGGTAAACTATTCCTTGTTTTAGCAGACTGCTTACAGTATCAACCTTTATACCTAGATCATGAACCCATTTAGACTTGATTTTGGTATATGGTGTTAGATAATGGTCTATGTCCAGTTTCTGCCATACTATATTCCAGTTTTCCCAGCAGTTTTTGTAAAATAGTGAGTTCTTATCCCCAAAACCAGGGTCTGGGGGTTTATCAAACAATACATTACTGTAGTCGTTGACTTCTGAATCTCGTGTGCCTAATCTATTCCATTGATCCACTCCTCTATTCTTAAGCCAGTACCAAGTAGTTTTGATGACTGCTGCTTTATAGTACAGATTGAGATCTGGTAAAGCTAGTCCACCTTCCCTAGCATTTTTTTTTCATTAATTCCCTTGATATTCTGGACCATTTATTCTTCCAGATGAATTTTGTTACTATTTTTTCTAACTCTATAAAGTAGTTTTTTGGTAAATTAATTGGTATGGCACTAAATATATAATTTAATTTAGGTAAAATTGTCATTTTTATTATATTAGCTCGACCCAGCCAGGAGCAATTGATATTTTTCCAATTAGTTAGATCTGACTTTATTTGTGTGAAAAGTGTTTTGTAGTTATGATCATACAGGTCCTGGGTTTGTTTGGGCAGGTAGATTCCCAAATATTTTATAATGTCTACAGTAACTTTAAATGGGATTTCCCTTTCTACTTCTTGCTGTTGAATTTCATTGGAAATATATAGGAATGGCGAGGATTTATGTGGGTTTATTTTATATCCTGCAACTTTGCCAAATTTATTTTTTGTCTCAAGCAGTTTTTTACTTGATTCTCTAGGATTCTCTAAGTATATCATCATATCATCTGCAAAGAGTGATAGCTTGGTCTCTTCTTTGCCTAACTTGATTCCTTTGATTTCTTTTTCTTCTCTAATTGCTACTGCTAACATTTCTAGTGCCAGATTGAATAAGAGGGGTGATAGTGGACACCCTTGTTTCACCCCTGATCTTATGGGAAATGCTTCCAGTTTCTCCCCATTACATATAATACTTGCTGATGGCTTTAAATAGATGCTACATATTATTTCAAGGAAGGCTCCATTTATTCCTATACTTTCTAATGTTTTTAATAGGAATGGATGTTGTATTTTGTCAAAAGACTTTTCTGCATCTATTGAGATGATCATGTGGTTTCTCCTAGTTTTATTGTTGATATGATCAATTATATTGATGGTTTTCCTAATATTAAACCATCCTTGCATTCCTGGAATAAATCCTACCTGATCAAAGTGTATTATTCTTGAGATAAGTTGCTGTAGTCTTTTGGCTAGTATTTTATTTAGAATTTTTGCATCTATATTCATGAGGGAGATTGGTCTATAATTTTCTTTCTCTGTTTTATCTCTTCCTGATTTAGGTATCAGTACCATATTTGTGTCATAAAAAGAATTTGGTAGGACTCCTTCTTCACTAATTTTCCCAAAGAATTTGTAGAGTATTGGAATCAATTGTTCTTTAAATGTTTGGTAGAATTCAGTAGTGAATCCATCTGGCCCTGGAGATTTTTTCCTAGGGAGGTGACTGATGGCTTGTTCAATTTCTTTTTCTGAGATGGAATTATTTAAGTAATTTACTTCCTCTTCAGTTAATCTGGGCAACTTGTATGTTTCTAAATATTCATCCATTTCCCTAAGATTGTCAAATTTATGTGCATACAATTGGGAAAAATAATTCCTAATTATTGTTTTGATTTCCTCTTCATTGGAGGTAGATTCACCCTTTTCATTTTTGATACTCATAATTTGGTTTTCTTCTTTCTTTTTTTTATCATATTGACTAAGGGTCTATCAATTTTGTTGGTTTTTTCATAAAACCAGCTCTTGGTTTTATTTATTAGTTCAATAGTTTTCTTGATTTCGATTTTATTAATCTCTCCTTTAGTCTTCAATATTTCTAGTTTAGTATTTAATTGGGGATTTTGAATTTGTTCTTTTTCTAGGTTTTTTAATTGCATGCCCAATTCATTGAGCTCCCTTTTCTCTAATTTAATCACGTATGCACTCAGGGATATAAAACTTCCCCTAAGAACTGCCTTTAATGTATCCCACAGATTTTGGTATGTTGTCTCATTATTATCATTCTCTTGAATGAAATTACTGATTGTTTCTATAATTTCTTGTTTGACCCACTCATTCTTTAGGATCAAATTGTTTAATTTCCAGTTAGTTTTTAGTCTGTCTTTCCCTGGCCCTTTATTGCATATAATTTTTATTGCATCATGATCTGAGAACGATGCGTTTAATATTTCTGCCTTACTGCATAGAATTGTGAGGTTTTTATGCCCTAGAACATGGTCAATTTTTGAATGTGTGCCATGAACCGCTGAGAAGAAAGTATATTCCTTTTTATCCCCATTCAGTTTTCTCCAGAGATCTATTATACCTATCCTCTCTAAAATCCTGTTCACCTCCTTAACTTCTTTCTTGTTTATTTTGAGGTTGGATTTATCAAGTTCATATAGTGGGAGATTAAGGTCTCCCACTAGTATAGTTTTGCTATCTATTTCTTCCTCTAATTCCTTTACCTTCACCTCTAGGAATTTGGATGCTACACCACTTGGTGCATATATGTTAAGTAGTGATATTGCTTCATTCACGATGGTGCCTTTTAACAGGATATAGTTTCCTTCCTTATCTCTTTTAATTAGGTCAATTTTTGCATTTGTTTTATCAGAGATAAGGATTGCTACCCCTGCATTTTTTACTTTAGCTGAGTGTAATGTAATGCCAAAAGAAGGCAACTTCCCAGGTTCAAAATACCAGCATAGGTGCTCTCTATTTTATTCAGTGACAAACCAAGAACAGAGAAGATCAAAACATGACATCATTCAAAATACAGCATTCACTAAGCGTGATTAAATAATCTCCAAGTACTACCCCACCCCAGGACCTTCCAATCATTCAATCAATTACAAAGTCTCTGTTCTAAATACTTCTCCACCCCTAGGCTATACCTTAATTAAGTCCACCACAAAGCCCCTCTTCTCAAATGTAGATTAGTTTCCAAACATAAGGTCAAAAGTTCCCCACCCCTGGATCACAATTGAATCTACCCCAGAGTTACATCAAGTTTAAACACAGCACTTAATACCCAAATGGAGGTCTTTTCTTCATCTTGACACGAGGCAAGTTCTCAGCAATCTTAGTTCCTGGGGAGACAAGGCTTAGCAAAGCCACAAGATACATTGCCAGTCCCTTCATGAATTTATCCTCTGTCTGTAGAACAGTCCTAGAACCCCTGAACACATTAGCAAAGCCCTCTCCCAGGATTTCTGTAAACATATAACAAGAAAATCCTTCTTCAGGGCTTCTGAACCAACAGAAAGGCTCCCAGACCCCTGCAACAACAGCACTGTCCCTCACCAGTGGACAGTATTCACTCTGTCTGCAGGACAGTCTCCAGACCCCTGCAACAACAGTACTGTCCCTCACCAGTGGACAGTATTCACTCTCTGTCTGCAGGACAGTCGCAGGCCTTCTTAGCGAACAGCCAGGTTCCAGGACTTCTTCAACAAAAGGACAGTCTTTCACCAGTGGACAAATCTGGCAAAATAACATCAAAACAGACAGACAAAGTACCAGCAAAACAGCCATGTCTCCTCAGTCCTTGGCAGCTCAGGGGGCAGGTCTCAAAAGTCCAGGGCAATTCAAAGCGGCCACCAGCAATTCTCTTAGTCTCTCTCTCTCCACGAGGTGCTGCTTCCAAAAAGATCTTCCACCTCTCTCTTATCTCTCCAAATCTACATCACCAGCTCCTCCCAGTTCAGGACTTTCTTTTCACATCAACAAGCCCATCCCACAGGTGGGATTAACAAACTCTGGGTTTTAATACAATCAATTTGAAAACCAAGCCAATACAGGGGAATCTTTAATTGCCATTACTATCACACTGAGGCATGATATATTTTACTCCAACCTTTTACCTTTACCTTGTGTGTATCCCTCTGTTTCAAATGTGTTTCTTGTAAACAGCATATTGTAGGATTATGATTTCTAATCCATTCTGCTATCCGTCTCCGTTTTATAGGAGAGTTCATTCCATTCACATTTACAGTTATGATTGTTATCTGTTTCTTTCCCCTCATCCTATTCCTGCCCCTGTTAATGTTTGTATTTTCCCTCCCTTCTCCCTTCCCCCCCTTAATAGTTTTCCTTTTGACCACCACCTCCCTCAGTGTTCTCTTTTTGGCCCCCCTCCCTTTTCCTCCCCTTTTCCTCTTACTACTTCCCTCCCTACAAACCACTCCCACCCCCCTTTTTTACCCTTTCCCCCTCCTACTACCTGTAGGATATTGTTATACTTAATGAGGTATGCTATTTTTTCTTCGCATCAAGAATGACAGGAATAGATCTCATGCGAAGCTCCTCTCCCTCCCCTCTTTCCCTCTAAAATGATGTGTGTTCTCCTTGTTTACCTTTCTAAAGTCACTGTTGCTTTTCGTAATTGGAGGTTGAATTTTCCATTGAGTTCTGGCTTTTTTATCAAGAAGGTCTGGAACTCTGTTATATCATTGAATGACCATCTCTTTGCCTGGAAGAATATGCTCAGTCTTGCTGGGTATGTGATCCTTGGTTGTAATCCGAGCTCTTTTGCCTTCCTGAAAATAGTATTCCACTGCCTCCGATCTTTCAGTGTGGAGGCTGACAAATCCTGTGCAATCCTCACTGTGGACCCTCGATATTTGAATTGTTTCTTTCTGGCCACTTGAAGTATTTTCTCTTTTACCTGGTAGTTCTGGAGTTTGGCCACAACATTTCGAGGATTTTTCAGTTTAGTATCTCTTACAGCAGGTGTCCGGTGGATTCTGTCGATTTCTATTTTCCCCTCAGGTTCTAGTATCTCAGGGCAGTTTTCCTTAACGAGCTCTTGGAGAATGTTGTCCAGGCTCATTTTTTCATCATAATCTTCTGGTAGGCCTATGATTCTCAGATTATCTCTCCTGGATCTGTTTTCCAGGTCAGTTATTTTTTCTTTGAGGTATTTTACCTCTTTTTCTAATTTTTCATTCTTGTTGTTTTGCTTGGCTAATTCTTGGTTCCTCATAGAGTTATCTGTTTCCATTTGTTTAATTCTGGTTTTTAGCAAATCATTTTCCTTGGTTAATTTTTGAAGCTCCTTTTCCATATCATACACTTTTCTTTTTAGAGAGATGTTTTCCTCATTATAATGTTTTTCGAATTCTGCTATTTTCGTTTTGAGAGAATGATTCATTTTGTCTTCTATCTCTCTCATTTTGCTTTCAAAGTTCCTTTTGATCTCATTTAGGAGAGCCTTCTATGCTTGGGATCCATTCCCTGTTGAAGTCTCAGCTATGGGTGTGGAGTCCACATTGTCTCCCTCTGAGGTTGGTTCCTCCCTCTGAGGATAGTAGGACTCCAGAGTCTTTGTCTTTGTAGTCTGCTTTCTACCCATTTTGAGGCAGTGTCCTAGCCACACCCTTCCTCTAGGATCCCAAGCCTTTACTGTAGAGGGTTTTGCCCTGGGGCAAGAGTTACTATATCTTCAGGGTTAGAGGGGGGGTTTGGAGCAAGTGGGGTTCACTCTGTCATCCTTGTCTTTGGAGGTCCTGAAAGGGGCTTTTTTTTTTAAAGATTTCTGGGCTATGAAGTGGTAGCCCCAGGAGTGTTTGCTGTCCAGTATAGGGGCCCCTGTATTTGCTTCTTACCTTGCTCTTTCCAGTCCCAGCCCTTTGATGATAGGCCTGGTAGTGGACCTTGTGGTTGGTGGGAAGACTTGCCCTCCGAGTTGATCAGGCCCCTTCCAGGCCTGCATCCACCAGCCACGCCACGCCTTCCTGCACAGGCCGCTGTGCCTTCCCGGCCTGCATCCGCTGCCGCCACCGGGCCTTCCCAGGCTGTGCCCACTGCGCTGCAGCCGCCGGGCCTTAGGGCTTGCGTCCCCTGCGTTGCTGCCGCGCGCCTTCCCAGACTCGAACCTCTCACTTTGTCCTTTGTGTCTATGTGTTGATAAATCTGGACACGGCCCCAGCTGCTGCTGATCTGGAGTCCCTCTGGCCGCCGGCTGGTCAGGCCCGCCCTGGGGCTAAAGCCTCGGTGTGGGGCTGGACTCCGCTCCCAGAGCGCTGCGCTGGCCGATTCCTGCCGGCCTGCCGGGCTGTCCTCGGTGGGAGGTTAGCTCCTCTGTGTCATTATGTGGGTTCTGCAGCTCCAAAGTGTGTTTAGAGTCCCCTTTTTACATGGATTGGGGAGGGTGGAAGCCAGAGCCGTGGGAAGGTCTTGCTTCTACTCCGCCATCTTGGCTCCGCCCCCCCATACTCTTTTTTTTTATCATGGTTTACAGGTAGAATAATAATTCTTAAATTATCTCTTCTGTGTCTATTTCCCAGGTTAGTTGTATTTCCAATGAGGCATTTTATGTTTTCTTCTATATTTTTATTCTTCAGATTTTGTTTGACTGATTCTTGATGTCTCATAGAATTGTTGACCTCTCCTTTCTGTAGCTTGCTAGCCTTTACTCCAACTTCATCTATCTTCCTACTGTATTTTCCCCCAAAACAAGATATTGATGAGTATAAAAGATTTTGGTTTAGACCTTGAAAATATGAATACAGATGATCCTCCTTTTATGCACCTGACTCTCAAACAACAACAATGACAACATCTCAGAGGGTTTTGTTTTTTGATGGAGACTGACAAAAGACTGTTGTATTTGGCAGTGAAGGATATTGATTACTTTGGGAAGAATACCTTTAAGTTTCATGCTGAAATCAAAGACTGGATTACAAGAGACTCAGCAATGAACAAGCGGTGAAATCATAGGTGAAGCAAATATAAATTTTTTTTTGCTAGTTTAGCAATGAATGGTAGCAGAGATAAAGGATGATAATTTGATGGGATAGTACTGTCAAGGGCTGTTTATAAATGGTGAGCATGCCTTTGATAGGGTTAGCTAGATGGTGCAATGGAACAAGAGCCAGTACTGGAATCAGGAGGATCTGAGTTCAAATATAAACTCAGACACTTACTAATAACTGTGTGATCCTAGGTAAGTCACTTAATACTGTTAGACTCAATTTCTCATCTATAAAATGAGTTAGAGAAGGAAATGGCAAACTACTTTAGTGTCTTTGCCATGAAAACTCCAAAAGGGGATTATGGAGAGTCAGGCAATACTGAAACAACTCAATAACAACTTTTCTGGTATGACCTTCAAGAACAGAGATTCACATCCATGAAGAAGTAAAGCACTTGAGGAGGATTTTAGAAGACAGACTTATTTATGCTATCAAGAAAACTTAGATACTTGTTATAAGGTTGGATTTCAGTTAATTTTGGTTTCTTCGGTTCATATTCTTAAGTGCAATATGGTAAGCAGGCTTAATAACTGTCAAATATTATGAAAAACCTGAGAATAACAAAATCAAACAAGTTGTATATCATAGTAGAATTCATGGTGTAAACCATTAATTAGCCTTACACATGAGCAGATGAAGTGATTAATTAGGTCACCTAATGCCTCCATGGAATTAATAGTGTATTTTAAAAAGTTTCTTGATTTAGAGCTAATGTCTTATTAATGAGTAACATCAACCTGGGAACACCATTAAGCTCAGCTTGAGTAATGAGTCACATGACAGAGAATATATCATGCCATATGTAAGAATGGATCTGTTTCATTAAGTTATATATATATATATATATGGTGAAGAATGATGCAATTGCTCTCTAAAGTGCTTTCTAATATTTTTAAATTTATATCATAAGGCATATCTTGTATTCACATAGAGTTTAGTCAATTGTTTGAATGAAAAGATATTATGTTATAGAATATCATTTGCAAAAGCTATATATTTTCTTTTCATGATGATCAAAGACATCAATTTGTGTTTTGAAAATTCTCATAATTATTTTGTAGAGATGCATAAGTAGGCATCTAGTTCAGTACTTATGTCTATTTTTTAAGCTTGCCTTTTATGTAGCAATAAAATTTATATTTTATAAGGTTTTTTTCATGGGCTCTTCTTTCAGATAGCCCAAGAATTGATCCATTTTGCACTAAAATTTTCTCACTTCCAGTAGAGACTTCCTCCTTTGTACAAATGATTTGTCCCAATTGCTTCTTCCATCACTCTGTCTATTCCCTGAAATAGCTCAGCATAAATTGAAGGGACAAAATGATATGATACCTCCCCCTGAGAGAGACAGAGAGACAGAGAGAGACAGAGACAGAGATAGAGAGAGAGACAGAGAGAGGCAGAGAGACTGATAGAGACATGGAGAAAGTAATTAAAATCACCTTTTTTGAGAATTTATTTTGATGCCCTTTTAAATTCTTAGAACTATTTTAATAGTTATTAATGCTTGATATGTGCATAGTAATATAAATACTGCATAAGAAAGAAGCATAGGAAAATAATAATATAGAGTGAACTTTTACCTGAAATGACCAAATAGTAAAAAAAAAAAAAAAAAAGACAATGTCTGGAGACCTGAGATCTAGTTTTACCTCTAGCACTAATTTAATATACCATTAATTTTTTTTTTGGGGGGGGAGGGGAGATTAGAGTTTTGTCTACCCTAAAAGAGAAAAAGTTAAAATAAATTATTTCTAAGGTCAATTCTTTTTTTTTTTAATTTTAGATTTAGGAATGTAGTGTCTTATTTAACCAAATATTCTTTTTGATACTGAATTCTGATATATAAAAAACACAAATCCCCACTTTTATAATTTAAATACAATTAAATAGAAACTCAAACTCTACTAAACATTTCTCTTTGATTACTTTGAAAAAGCTTTAGAATGTTGTAATTCCTGATTGTTAATTATTTTTTAATATTAAATAAATATTTATTAAGCGCCTACTATGTCCCAGATACTATGCTAAGTACTAGGGATAAAAAGGCAAAGGATAGTCCCTGACCTAAAAAAGCTCAATGGAGGAAGTAATGTAATAAGTTACATACTAAAAAAAAAAAACCTATGGAGATGCAGGCCAGGAAGGCGCAGCGCGGTGCGGCAGACACAGGCAGGGAAGGGGCCTGATCAACTCGGAGAGCAAGTCTTCCCACCAACCACAAAGTCCACTACCAGCCCTATCACCAAAGGGCTGGGACTGGAAAGAGCAAGGTAAGAAGCAAATACAGGGGCCCAGGTCCTGGACAGCAAATACTCCTGGGGCTACCACTTCATAGCCCAGAAATTCTTTTTTAAAAAGCACCTTTCAGGACCTCCAAAGATGAGGATGACAGAGTGAACCCCACTTGCTCCAACCCCCCCCCGACTCTGAAAACATAGTAACTCTTGCCCAGGGCAAAACCCTCTACAGTGAAGGCTTGGGATCCTAGAGGAAGGGAGTTGCTAGAACCCTGCCTCAAAATGGGTAGAAAGCAGACTACAAAGACAAAGACTCTGGAGTCCTACTATTCTCAGAGGGAGGAACCAACCTCAGAGGAAGACAATGTGGACTCCACACCCAAAGCTGAAACTTCAACAGGGAATGGATCCCAAGCACAGAAGGCTCTCCTAGATGAGATCAAAAGGAACTTTGAAAACAAATTGAGAGAGATA
The DNA here is from genome assembly GCF_028583685.1 of Petaurus breviceps papuanus. Taxonomy (NCBI): domain Eukaryota; kingdom Metazoa; phylum Chordata; class Mammalia; order Diprotodontia; family Petauridae; genus Petaurus; species Petaurus breviceps. The sequence continues at coordinate 2,495,348 of NW_027187244.1, forward strand.
GAAGACAAAATGAATAATTCTCTCAAAACAAAAATAGCAGAATTAGAGAAACATTATAATGAGGAAAACATCTCTCTAAAAAGAAAAGTGTATGATATGGAAAAGGGGCTTCAAAAACTAACCAAGGAAAATGATTTGCTAAAAACCAGAATTAACCAAATGGAAACAAATAACTCTATGAGGAACCAAGAATTAGCCAAGCAAAACAACAAGAATGAAAAATTAGAAAAAGAGGTAAAATACCTCAAAGAAAAAATAACTGACCTGGAAAACAGATCCAGGAGAGACAATCTGAGAATCATAGGCCTACCAGAAAATTATGATGAAAAAATGAGCCTGGACAACATGCTCCAAGAGCTCGTTAAGGAAAACTGCCCTGAGATACTAGAATCTGAGGGTAAAATAGAAATTGAGAGAATCCACTGGACACCTGCTGTAAAAGATCCCAAACTGAAAAATCCTCGAAATGTTGTGGCCAAACTCCAGAACTACCAGATAAAAGAGAAAATACTTCAAGTGGCCAGAAAGAAACAATTCAAATATCGAGGGTCCACAGTGAGGATTGCACAGGATTTGTCAGCCTCTACACTGAAAGATCGGAGGCAGTGGAATACAATTTTCCAGAAGGCAAAAGAGCTCGGATTACAACCAAGGATCACATACCCAGCAAGACTGAGCATATTCTTCCAGGCAAAGAGATGGTCATTCAATGATGTAACAGAGTTCCAGACCTTCTTGATAACAAAGCCAGAACTCAATGGAAAATTCAACCTCCGATTACGAGATTCAACAGTGACTTAGAAAGGTAAACAAGGAGAACACACACACACACCCTGCTATTTGATAAGAGCAAACTGGTTATAGACAAGTAGAGGGTATGAATATAAAATACACAAAATGACAATTTTTTTAAAAATCCTGTTAAGGGCTACAAAGGGACTGCAATGGAAGAAAGGGAATGGTTGAAGTGGGAAAGGGTAAATTATGCCACTCAGAGGCATAAAAACTGTATAGCAGAGGAAAAAAAGGGAGGGAGTTGGGAAGCATATGAGCTTTTCCCTCATTGGTTTTGGTACAAGGAGGGAATAACAACCAGTTAAGCATAGGACTCTATGGAGAAGAAACGCAAAAAGTATCATTTTAGAGGGAAAGAGGGGAGGGAGAGGAGCTTCACGTAAGATTTGTTCCTGTCACTCTTGATGCGAAGAAGAAATAGCATACTTCATTAAGTATAACAATATCCTACAGGCAGTAGGAGGGGGAAAGGGTTACAAAAGGGGGGTGGGAGTGGTTTGTAGGGAGGGAAGTAGTAAGGGGGAGGGGGAGGAAAAGGGAGGGGAGCCGAAAAGGGAACACTGAGGGAGGCAGTGGTCAAAAGGAAAATTTTAAGGGGGGGAAGGGAGAAGGGAGGGAAAATATGAACATTAACAGGGGCAGGAATAGGATGGGGGAAAAGAAACAGATAACAATCATAACTGTAAATGTGAATGGAATGAACTCTCCCATAAAACGGAGACGGATAGCAGCATGGATTAGAAATCATAATCCTACAATATGCTGTTTACAAGAAACACATCTGAAAGAGAGGGATACACACAAGGTAAAGGTAAAAGGTTGGAATAAAATATATCATGCCTCAGCTAAAGTAAAAAAAGCAGGGGGAAAAAACCTATGTACAGGATAAATAGGAAATTATCAACAAGCAGAATGCATTAGAATTAAGATAGTTTAGAAAAAAACGATTCTGTAAGAGGTGGGATATAATCTGGAGGTGGGGATGTAAGCCCCAAGATGTGGGGATGAAGAAGTATGGCATTACAGCATGGGTAATGGTCAGGAAATATCCTTTGTGTTGGGATATGGAATGTTCTATTTGAGAAAAAGTAAGGAGGCCAGTATCACTTGATCAAAGAATATTCAGTGGGTTGAAGGGAGAGTGTAAGACATAAGAAGAATGGAAAGGTGAAGGGTGGGTGGGATGTTATAAAAGGTTTTGAATGCCTAATAAAAGATTTTTGTTTTATCCTGGAGGTAAGAGAGAGCAACTGGTCTTTACTGAGCAAGGAAATAACATGTTACATTTGTGCTTTAGGAAAATTACTTTGGAGACTGAATGGAGGAGTGGTTGGAGTGAGGAGAAACTTGTGAAAGAAGGTAGACTAACCATCAGGCTGTTGTAATAGACAAGATATGAGGACAAGAACCCATGCACCAGGATAGTGGCAGTATCAGAGGAGAAGGGACTTGTTAGATATATGTTATAAATATAAAATCAACAGGCCTTGGTAACAAATTGTATATGAGGGGTAAAGGATGATGAAAAGTAAAATAAGATGTTTCCAGATTTGAACCCTGGGAAATGGAGAGGCATTGATGACCTGGAAAATAATAGTAACATTTAGAAGAAAGAAAAGGGAAGGGTTTGAGGAGAAAGATGAGTTCAGTTTTAGACATTAGTTATTACGAGGCTTTGAATATATGATTCATGTGTGTGTGTATGTAACACACATGCATACACACATTATTAGTTGAACTTTTCACTTATGTCTTCCCTGTGTGATGCTGGGAAAGTCCCTCAACAGCTATCTGCCTCAGGTTCCTCAACTGAAAACTGGGGGTAATAGTAGCATCTGCCTCTCAGGGTTGTGAGAATCAAATGCAATATTAGTAAAGCTTTTAGCATAATGCCTAGAACAGCAGACACTATTTAAATGCTGTTGTTTGGATGTTTCTCAGTTGTGTCCAACTGTTTGTGACCCAATTTGTGGTTTTCTTGACAGAGATACAAGAATAATTTGCTTTTTCCTCTTCCAGCTCATTTTACAGATAAGGAAACTGAGGAAAATAAGATTAAATGACTTGCTGCTGAGGATGGATTTGAACTCAGATTGATGATTCAGAGTCACATAATCCCAGCATTCTATCCACTGTTTCACCTAACTGCCATATAAATTAATGTTGTTTTTGATGTTATACATATGAATGTCTGTTAAAGAGATTCAATTTCAATGCTGAGAGGGAAGAGGAAGGTCTAGCTCTTTAATTTCATCAGGTTGGGAATACATTGGTTAGAAACTCTATATATTAAAATTGGCAAATCATAAGTAATTTGTAGGGAGTTTTCAGAGAGCACTGGGACATTAAGTGATATATTCATAGTCTCAGAGCTCAAATATTTTAGGGACACAACTTGAGCCCAGGTTTCTCAGGCTCCAATTTTTTTTCTATATACTATAATATGTTGCTTTTCATGTTTTGATCAATATAGTGTTCTAGTAACTTTCCTACACTTTCATCCACTCGATTCTACTTTCATGTCTATGACTTTTTGTCATTTGGGGTTGAAAAAACAGCTCTACAGAAACGTATAATTTCCTCCAAGACTACATAATATGACTGGAAATAGATATATATGGAACCAAAGCTAACATGCATGGTCTAAATAGTAATATTTACCCAAGGTGTGTAAAACTAAGAAAATTATAGCAATATTTTCTATCTACTTACCCCCCCCACTATAATAAACTTAAAAGGAATTTATAAGAGCTAGTCACCCTTTCATCTTTTCTTCCTTGTTCCTTTTGTGAGGGGCCAAGTGGGTCCATATAGACACTGCATCAGTCCTAACACTAGTTGTGAAATACCCCCTATGTACACATGAGCACACATGTGTACACATATCCAGACAATTAATTTTCCAAAAATGTTTTGCTACAAAACAAAATTACTGGGGATGGGAAGAGTACAGCCAGGTGGCACAGTAAATAGAGGACTGGTCTGGGAGTCTGAAAGACCAGACTTCAAATATGACATCAAACTCTTACTAGTCCTTTGACCCTTATCAAGTCACTTATTAAGGTAAGTTAAGTGAAGTAGCTTAACCCTGTTTTGCCTACAACTGAAGAAGGAAATGCAAATCACTTCAGTATTCTTACCAAGTAAAGCTCATGGAAAGTTGGTTCATGCAGTCATAAAGTGTCAGATATGACCAAAAGAGAGGAACAGCAGAGGTCACTGGGAAATCAAAAGTTAATTGGAAGAGGAAATAGGAGGGGAAAAGGAAGGTTTCTGATAGCAAATTAAAGTATCAGTTCCCATCAGTAGTGTGTTGAGGATTCTGAGAGAATTGTGGAATCTGTCATATCAAGTCTATGTAAAGGCTGAAAGGCCCCAAACTTGGAAGTTAAGAAACATGCAGGAGAGCTACAGAAGATATGGCTATAAAAGTGTTGCTAAATAGAGATTTCCTCCTTCCCTGAGGTCTCCACCAATTTTGCAGTCCACTCACTGCTAGGAACATTGACTAGCATTGACCTATAGGTTTCCTGAGATTTTAGGAACTCACACTGAAATGATTTTGAGCATGGAGGTGGGGAGGAAAAAAAAATTAAAGGAGAACAATATCAAATACATTTCCTACTATGTTGTAAAAGGGGTTAGGCTATTAACCAGTTCTCTATTACTGTCCTCAGTGTATATTCTATGTTTAAATGGTAATGGGAATTCTTGGTTTACTTATAGTTGTAAGAAAGCTATTGCCCCAGAAGCTAAAATGAGCTAAATTCTGGGATTCCCAGGTGACTACTTGATGGAAAGTGAGGATAAACCATGTAGAATATTAATTATTGATAACATTTCAAGATTGAATCTGTATTCCTTTGTGATCCAGAACTTTAATTATGGGCTAAGTATTGTAAAACTAAAATGCTTTATGAAAATAACATAAATATAGACACATCTTTTTTCTACATATAAACAGTCATGATTAAACATTTACAATGCAACTAAAATAAACATTTAAAATTAAGCATCTATTCACTAAACTTTATTTTTTTATTATTGAAAGCTTCATCTACAATTAATTTTTATTGTTTTACCTTGATAAGCTTTTAAAAATATTTTGTTTTTAATAGTATTTTGGGGGAATAAAAAGTTCTTTTTCTCCATTTAGATCACAGCTATCGGTTGCTCACCTGACTTTTGTTCTTCATAGCAGCATTAAAAGTCCTAATCTCTTTATTCCTGAGTCCTTTTCCTTCTACTATCAAAAAGTAACAGCAAAACATCTTTGTAAATCATGTTCCTGTCAAATAGGAATGAATGCAAAGCATATTTTTAACCTCAAAGTCTCTAAACATTCAGGAATCATTGTTAGAACTGTCTTTTTTTTTCTTTCCAGAGAGAAGAGATTGCTCTTTTAAGCATATTTTCATCATTCACTTCCCCTCTTTTAAGAATCACTATTGATATGCAAGTATCTTTGCATAAAATGGTTAAAGATCATCATTTAACTAGTTTTGCTGCTCCAAAATGCTTTCAAATCTTTTAAATGGGATTGATATTTTCCCCCAAGAAAAATTTTGCTAACAACCATGTATTCTACCTTTTTTTATAGTGCAAAGTACTGTAATCTATAGAGAGAAAATTGGCACTCTTTTAGTTGTAGTACATACAGATGAGGAAACTGAGATAAACAAGCTTTAGTGACTTGTTCAGGGTCAAACGGCTAGTATGTGCCTGAGGTCAGATTTCTGTTCAGTTCTCCCTGACTTTAGACCTGGTGCTCTACCCACTGTGCCATATAGGTGCTGGTATTTTTTTGTTTTGTTTTGTTTTTTTAGCATTGGATTAAGAGATAGAATATGGAAAGCGTGATACAGTGAATTCCCTTCTTGACATTTTACAAGTTTACTAGGTTATTTCTGACTACATATAAAGCCCCAGAGAGGCATAGTCAGAATTTTTTGAGACCAGGATCTGGTGGCAGAGCAGCTACAGAAGAGAGAATGAAGAACTGAGCCAGAATTTCCTGAGAGCTTGTGGTGGTGGTGCTTCTTCTGAACAGGATCCCAGGAACCCAGAGCCAGAAGCCCAGAGCCCAGAGCCGGAAGCCCAGAATCTGGAGGCAGAAGCCCAGGAGCCAGGAGCCCAGGTGACTGAGGAAGCATGACTGGGATGCTGAGACTTTGTGGCTTGGTTGAGCCTTGAATTCCCTGGAGCAGAAATGGTGAAGGATCTGACATGGACCAGACACTGTGAACTTAAGTGTGGAGCAGGACCTACCCAGAGAGCTGGACAAGGAACTGGGAGCTGTCTGCTAAACCCAGGTGACAGTCTAGTGAATCTAGCTAGAATCTGGAACCATGGAAGGGGATCCAGGGAATCTGAGAACAGGTCCCAAGTCAACATGAACAGACCTTTCCTTGGGTACTAAGTAATTTTGGAATTATAGTTTACTAGTGACCTAAGGTCTAGAGGGTTTTGTGTATGATACTTAGTAATTGATTGCTGAATAAGTGACTGAGTGATTTAATCAAGTGTGTCCCATGAGTGGAAGACTATGATGATTATATGAATTGTTACTGATAAGTGACTTATTGAGATAACTTGCCCAATGTTGGAGATAAGTTGAGATAAGTTGCCCCACGAGTGGAAGATTTTGACTATTGTACTTTGAGATGATTGTTACTGATAAGTGAGTGATTGAGTTAACTTAGTTCCCCCATGAGTGGAAGACTTTGACTATTGTACTTTAAGAATATGTTCTGAATATTATATTGTGGTTTTCTTTGATAAGCTGTAATATTGTGAATGCTGTACCTTTATTTTCTGTGAAAGTTTTGCTTTGATTTGTTATGGAATAAATCGAGTAATCACTATACTGTGTAATCAGTACCTTAAAAGCTGTTCACAGTAGCAGTTCTGAAAAGCTGCTTGTGCATGGCATTATACCCTCAAACACTGAGCTGTGTGACCCTGTGAAAGATACTTAATCTTGGTTAACCTTAGTTCATGACTTGAAAAATGAGAAAATGGACTTGATAACATTTAAGATTTCTTAGAGAGAGGGAGGAAGTGAAGAAGTAAAGCATGGAAGATAGAAGTAAAGGAGGAAAAGAAGGAAAGATGGAATAAAAGGAGAGAAAAAAGAAAAGAAGTGAAGGAAAGAAAGAAGGAAGGAAGGAAGGACTTGACTACAGTCAGAGGGCCAGCATGGATCAGAGATTTGAACCCATGTCTTCCTGGTCCCAAGGGAAGCTTCTTATTCACTATGCCATGTTTTCTCTAAAGAAAAAAAGATGAAACAATAAACTAAAAATAAAAATTGAAAATGGATTCAATAATAGTGCTAGTTCTTAAAATTCCCCATTTGGTTTTGCTTATGAAAGGGACCCATGCATCCCCCAAAGAAATTTAACAGCTGTCTTCACCCCACTACAAAAGGAGTCCTTAATGGTTTTTCACTACTGGAAGCAAAGTTTTGATTTCATTTCTCCATTTTTGTTTTTCTTCCCCTTTACATTTCTCTAATAGTTCCTAACCAGGCTATTTAAAAAAGAGAAGTGATTTATTGAACGTAAGATGTTTTTTGAAAACTATATTTGTAAAATGCTAATATGGTGATAATTTCATTAAAATTCACAATTTGAAAAGATATTATTTCCCTCCTGCTTCCTCTTACTATAGGAACAGAGTTTTCAGTAGTTTGAATAGGGGAAAAACACTATTCTTTAAAAATTGGCACTTTATCAAAGAATTTTTAGGTCTTCCATCAATAGAGTTATTGAATTCAACAGCTGTGTTGTCAAATTCAGAAATGGTATTGCCTAGTAGGAAAAAACAATATATAATTGCAAAAATAATTGATGTCATCTTCATCATTATCACCATCAGCCCCTCAAACTGGATAATCAGCACCTGAATAATCAACCACTGACTACTTTTTTTTGGTTTTATTACAGAGAGATACTCATTATTCTACTTTAAAAAGTTTCTTTCTAATGAGGTAAGAATAAGTTCTAAAAATAAATGGAGAAAAGCACATATTCTTATGTGACAGTTTTTAGCAGTTACCTATAATATTTGATGGATACAACACAATACAATGCTTGAGGTATTTGACTTGGAGGTCTAGAAGATCTCCCAATAGGTTCAACATCTGCTTCTGAGACTTAGTAGCTGAGTCACTTAAGATAATCTTCATGTTCCTTCAGAACTCACTATGACTTATCTAAAAAGTAATATAGGTTGTAATCATAATCATAATAAGTAGTAGTGGTAGTAATGATAATAACAAGCAGCATATGTATAGATTTTTAAGTTTTGGTAAGCACTTTGACCTACTCAATCTGCTTTTGTAGAATGCCTTGCCCAACTTAGGATATCCCCATATTGATAAAAAGGGACAGCTACGTGACACAGTGCACAGAATGCCAGGACTGGAGACAGGATGACCTGAGTTTAAATCCAGTCCCAGATACTTACTAGCTATGTGGCACTGGCTAAGTCACTTAACCCTATTTGCCTCATCTGTAAAATGAGCTGGAGAAGGAAATGACAAAGCACTACACTGTTTTTGCCAAGAAAACAGTCATGAAGAATCAGACATGACTGAAAATGACTAAACCAAAAATGCTGATGAAATCATAGTTCTTGATTCTATGAGCACTTGTATAAGCAGAGTCCTAACAAATGTTTGTTGAATTTTTGGAATCAAACATAGACATGGACCTGTAAGACTTAAAGGACTTCTGGACTATAACATTTAATAAAATTATATATACATATATAGTATATACTCATGTTTTATATGTATGCATATTCACAAGTTCATAAGCACTCCTTTACTAAACTCATTCTTGTGAATTTCTCCTGAACGTCCATTCTGTTGTTTCTTCATAATTTAAATCACAAGGACACCCCTTACCCTGTACTTGAGGGAACACCATATGTGGGGGCCAGAATTTAGACACCTAAATCTCCCTTAAGGGTTCCATATAATTCTGGGTAAATGGTGAAATGTTACATAACTGACCTTCAGGAATTGGGGATCACTTACACTTCAGACAGGATAATAGGCATTACATTTTTAAACCCTTCTGTAAGCTGGTCCTGACCTAACTTTCTAGCTTTATTTCATGCTATTCCTCTTCGTATAGTCTATATTTCAGTCAAAAATTTGTTCTATGGATTAGCATTCCAGCTCCTTCCTCAGCTACCTCCACATAGTCAGTTCGACATGCCAAGAATGACTTCTCAATCTCAAGTTCTAAATCTTAAACATTCTTCTTTTCCATCATGTTTCACACTAGGTTCCACTTTCTCCGTAATGGTTTTCTTATCCCTACATACACACACGCACCAGCACCACCACCACCACCACCATGATCCTGTCAGTTATTACTTGTCTCTCTCTTATATTTACTTATCTGTGCATATGTATACTGAAGTAGAATGTAAGCTTTTTGAGAGGAGGGAACATATTTGGATTCCCATAATTTAGCCTAGTGTCTTCAGTAGAGAAGGCACTTATTTATTAGTGAATTAAACTAAACTGAAATAAATCAACTCATAGTGAACATTTTCCTTCCCTAAAGTATTGTGTAGTCATTACTAAAATAAGTAAGTAGTATAGTTCAAATTTAGGCAATCTTCTTTGTTGTTTAATTGAAGCATTTTTCTCCTTTATATTTTCTCTTTCTTAAGGACATTTTAATAGAATGGAAGCATGAAGGACAGACCCTGTGGAGAGAGTAATATGAATCAGGTTGTTCTAAAATGTAATAGAAGAGAAACATTTTACTATCCATTAATGCTTATACAATGTAGGAACAGATCAATACCAGGATAAAAGTCATTGATTATGTCCTTGTGACACTGTCACATACAAAGGCAGTCTGTTTTCTAAGATCCCACTGGGAAAGGGAGAGGTGTTTGTAAGTTATTCCAGGACAAGGACCTGTCATTTGTTGTCCTTGTATTTCTAGTGTGTCCAGCTGTTACCATAGCAGAAGCTTTAGTTAATGTTTTTGTAAGTGAATTATAGAACAAGCAATGCCTTGAACAAATGTATAGTCAAGATTTTTCTTGTAGGCACTTTTCTTTCTTCCTTTTCCTTTTCTTTCCTTTTTCCCTTTCTTTCATTCTCCCCTCCTCCAACTCTATCTCCTAAATTATTGTTACATACCTGTCTCCAACATGACTTTTACTAAAAAGTTCAAACATTGATCAATTCATTCAATGAATACAAGAAGCAATGGATGTCTTTCACGTGGGTCTGACCCTGCTAAAATCCTGTAAATTGTGTAATGATTTTGGCTTTGGTCCTGGTGTTCATTTTCCTTTTCTAGAGTATACCATGGCTCATGACTTTCAAATTCCATGACTGCTAGCTATATCCCTATACCAGAGGTGTCAGAAACTAGACCTTTGGCCTATATGTGTTCCACAGTTCTTCTGACTATGACCCAATCCACATTAAAATGTAACTAGGAAAAATTTAACAAAATAAATAAAAATATATTTTAAAAACCCAAATAATATTAATGTGTTGGTTTCTTAGTCAACATGTGTCCAGTTTAGATCCTTATATATGGTTTAGTGGTCACCATTTCTATTTGAGTTTTATACCACTGTTCTGTACTCTTTAATCACTAAAATCCCACTTGGTCTCCCATTTTTATTCAGCATAACAGTATTACTATTTTGAATGATCTAGACTACTGATAACAATCCAACCACACCTACTTACCCTGGGTAATTCTCAATGTTCTCCAATTAATCTTCCACAGAAGGTATGGGGGCTTTCATCTAGATCTTTTGATGTCTTATAGCTACTAATGGAGAATCCTGGCTATTCATCTTTCTGTCCTTCCCATTTCTCTCTCCATGTAAGAGACTAACTAGCCTTCCTCTCACCCATAATCTTTCTTGTAGCTGATTACTTAGTCAACAATTCATTTTAACCCTTTGACTCCCTCCCCACTTCCCAACCATCCCCTGCACATTTTCTCTTTCTTTTCTGGGCAATTTTCACCATTCATATTGCTCAGATGACCAGACTTCCTCATATTGGCATCTTGTCACCAATGCACCCTAAGGAACATTCAGGCCTTGCCCTTTACCCATATGTTACACCATTAGGACATGTCTCTTTTATCTACCATAGAGCTAACCCCACCTCATCTTCTCTATTTATTATTGCTCTCAGATAGAATATGAGATCCTTAAGAACTTGGAGAGTCTCACTTTTCTATTTGTATCATAAACACATGTTTAATAAATAAAGAAAAATATTTTTTCCAAATTATTTATTTTTTGTTTTCAACATTCATTTCCACAAGATTTTGGGTTACAAACTTTTCCCCCCATCTTTCCCCTACCCCCACCCCCAAAGAATGAGCCTACTGAATACTCCTTCCTCCAATCTGTTCTCCCTCATATACTCCCTCATCCCCCACTGCTGCCAACATTCTAGTAGGACAAGATGGATTTCTATACCCCAGTGCTTGTATACCTTATTTCTCAGTTGCTTTTAAAAAGCATTTTTTAAAATGTGTTTTTAAAACTTTGATTTCCAGGATTTTTTCCCTTTCTCCCTCCTCACCCACACCCACTGGGAAGATAAGCAATTTACTATAAGTTGTACAAATATAGTTACACAAAACATTTCCATAGTAGTTATAATGTGAAAGACTAACTATAGTTCCTTCCATCCCATCCCACCCACTTATTCCATTTTCTCCTTTGACCCCATCCCTTTTCAAAATTGCTTGCTTCTAATAACCCTCTCCCCCAATCTGCCCTCCCTTCTACCATCCCCCTCTTATCCACTTCTCCCCTATTTTCCTGAAGGGTAATATACCCAATTGAGTGTGTATGCTGTTACCTCCATAAGCCAAATTCAATGAGGGTAAGGTAGGCACATTCCCTTTCACCATCCTGTTCTTTCCTCCCACTGTAACAGAGTTCTCTTGCCTCTTTTATATGAGATAATTTACCCTAATCTATCTCTCACTTGAGTCTTCTTTTCCCAATATATTCCTGTCTCACTTCTTAATTTTATTTTTTAAAATATTAACTCTTCATATTCAATTCATCCTGTACCTGCTATGTATACATGTACATACATATGCAAACATCACACACACACATATATATAATATATATTTATATACACATACACCTTCCTATAAATACATATATTTTCCCTTCAACTTTCCTCATACTGAGAAAAGTCTTGAGTTACAATTACTGTTTTCCATGCAAGAATGCAAATAGTTCAACTTTAATAAGTTCCTTATGATTTTTTTTTTTACTGTTGCCCTTCCCATGTATTTCTTGCTTCTTATATTTAAAAGTCAAATTTTCTGTTCAGCTTTGGTTTTTTCATTAAGAATGTTTGAAAATCCTCTATTTCATTCAATTACCTTATTTTCCCCTGTAGCATTCTACTCAGTTTTTCTGGGTAGGTGATTCTTGGTTTTAATTCTAGCTCCTGTGACCTCCAGAATATCACATTGTAAGCCCTTTGATCCCTTAAGGTAGAAGCTACTTGGTCTTATGGTATCCTGATTGTGTTTCCACAATACTCAAAATGTTTCTTTCTGACTGCTTGCAGTATTTTCTCCTTGACCTGGGAACTCTGGAATTTGGCAATGGTGTTCCTAGGAGTTTTCTTTTTGGGATCTTTTTCAGGAGGTAATTAGTGGATTCTTTCAATTTCTGTTTTGTCCTATGGTTCTAGAATATCAGGGCAATTTTGCTTGATAATTTCTTGAAAGATGGTATCTAGGCTCTTATTTTGATCATGGATTTCAGGTAGTCCAATAATTTTTAAGTAATATCTCCTGGATCTATTTTCCAGGTCAGTGGTTTATCCAATGAGATATTTCACATTGCCTTCTATTTTTTTCATTTGTTTGGATCTGTTATATAATATCTTGATTTCTCATAAAATCATTAGCTTCCATTTACTCCAATCTAATTTTGAAGGAACTATTCATTTCAGTGAGTTTTTGAACTTCCTTTTCCATCTGGCAAATTTGGCTCTTTAAAGCATTCTTCTCATTGGCTTTTTGGGCCTCATTTGCCATTTGGGTTAAACTATTTTTAAGGTGTTATTTTCTTCAGCATTTTTGGGGGGCCTTCTTTAGCAGGCTATTGATTCACTTTTCATGATTTTCTTGCATCATTCTCATTTCTCTTTCCAATTTTTCCTCCACTTCTCTTACTTGATTTTCAAAATCCTTCTTAAGCTCCTCCATGGCCTGTAATCAATTCATATTTTGTTGAAAGCTTTTGATTCAGGTATTCTGACTTCATTATCTTCCTCTCATTCCATGCTTTGATTCTTTTTGTCCTCCAAAGGATTCTATGGTCTATTTGTGCCTCCTCTGCTTGCTCATCTTGCCAGCCAATTATTTCACTTTTGAGCTCTTTGCCATGGTGGTAGAATTCTGCTCCCAGATTGCAGAGTGCTATGTCCCAAATTGCGTGGGTTTTCACAGCTGCCAGAGCTATTAGGAGGGCACCCTCCCTGCAACTACCACAAGTTGTGGCACACTGGTCACACACCTGTAAGGGTTATGGGATTTAAAGATCTCCCATGCCCCATGGACGTGCTGACATAGCAGAGCAAGAGAAAGTGAAAAGCCGAGCTAACGGTCCTGCGGTTGGCAGTTGGTGGCGGTTGCCTTTTTTTTTTTTTTGAGTTAGGACTCCTGCTGAGGACTGCCAGGGGCCGGAGCTGCTGGGAGCACTCTTCCAGGACGCTGGATGGTTGCTGTGAGTGGGGAGAGGAGGACCTTTGCCTGAGGTAGCCTGTTCTGTTTTAAAGGCTTGAAAATGTGGGTGCTTTCTACTTTATCTACCTGTGCCAATATCATAACTACTCTGATGGCTTTCACTTTCTGGTTTTGGGACTCAGTCTTTTGGTATCTTAATGAATTTTCTAGTTTATTTCCCCAAATGGCAAACCTGAGGTATTTTGTGATGGATAATTATATCAGCATATTTGTAATCTCTATAGGCATTGTGAATATGGCATTGCTGATACAACACCACAGGACCACTACCAAAGACTTCAATCCAGATCAAAGCAGGTTAAAATAAGAGTGATTACCCTCAGAATGGTCACTTGGTCCCCCTATAATCTGCAGGCCAGTAGCTCTGGAAGCAGCCATGCAGCAGCAGCTGCAGCCACTGTGCCTCTGCTACTTCTTGCCTGGGTGGGAGCAAGGAGGGGGGAGGGGAGGAAGGGGCCACACCACTGCTCTTCTCCACCCAGTTCCAACAGAGTTCCCCACCCACTGACCTTTTACTTTCTTCTTGGCATTTATGGGTTGAGAAGTCTGGAAACCACCATAGCTGCTGATGATTCACTCTCTTAAAGTCTGCTCCAGCTGCTGCTGTTTGGGGCCACCCTGAGGCCAGAACCATATGGCTCATTCAGGACTGTGCTTGGCTCCCAGCCTGGTACATTAGACCCTTCCTGTCAGTCTGCTGGGATGCCTTCAGTGGAAGATTTGTTTCTCTCTGTCACTTTGTGTGTTCTGTACCTCTAAAATTTGTTTAGAGTCATTTTTCTACCTGTATTGGAAGTGGTGGGGGCCTGATGTGTGCAGAGGTGCTGTTTTTACTCTGCCATCTTGGCTCTGGCCCCCATCAATGCTTTTTTACTTATTCATTCATTCATATATTCATCAGTTATTTTTCTTCCTTTTTGACTCATCTACCTCCATTTCCAATTCTAAATCTTTCCAAAGACATCCCTTATAGTTTCCTTCAGTTATACCAGGTCAAACACTCCTTATTAGTTTCCTTTGCTAAATCATCATCTGTGTCCCATACATTTGTGTATATTAATGTTGTCTTGAAGTCTTCATTTTCTCACAATATACCCTCTCTCCTACTTCCTGAGTTCATAGGGATTCAATTATTATATGAACATGACTCCCATGTCTATATAGGAAACCATGTTCTCTCTTCCAAGTTACTCCTAAAATTTTAGATGATCATGTTACCAGTTTATTAATGTACTGTAGACATTTCAAATATAATATGTCCAAAATTTAACTCAATTCTCCTATCTCTTCTATAAATACATTCCCATTTCTAATTTCCCTATCTCTGTCAACATCTGTACCGTCCTTTAGGTCACCCAGATACTTGTCCACATAGTCATCTTCCAATCTTTATTCTTTCTTACCCCCACATCTAATCAGTTGCTAAATCCTATCTCTTTTATCTTCACAGTGTCTCTCACCTCATTCTCTATGCTCAGATGCTTTCTGATGGAATCTTAGCTGCTGCCCCCAGTCCCAATATTTTAACTTTCTCATATAGCCAATTAGCACAACAGGCAGACCCTGACCTAAACCACACATTCTGGTTTTAGACATACCATAAGAGTCAGGCAATAAGAAAACAGCACAGACAGGATACTGAAAAGGATGCTGGCCATTAAATTGCAGGATAGACTTTTGCTAGAATAGTGCACTCTCCATCTTGGTTCACCTTAAGGTTAACCTGAGCACATTATAATGTCTTTACATAAATGAATATCCTCCCCCAAGATTTTTCTGTATGCATTCTGGGTAGCCACATACATAGTTCTAACACTGCTATGGGTCCTCCTCCTATTAGCAACTGCTCTGATATTTTAAAATTTAGATATTCCATTATGCTAATAGCATCATTTGCTATATAAAAAATCTTGCCTTGCTAGGCTGCTTGTTCCTTTAAGGTGCCTAGCCCACTGAGAGAGTAATTCTCAATAAATGTCTTTGCTTAATTTGGAGATAGTCTGACTCTGTGAATTACTTTGAGAGAATCCTGTAACAAAACTTGCTACCCCAACAGCCACCAGGATAATTAAGACCTTCATCACCACTTGCTTCTATGATTGTAATAGATTTCTAATTTGTTGTAATGTTAACGGTATTTGAAGACCTTTCATGCCTTTGATTGGCAAGTAAACAGGTACTTAGCACCTAGTCTCAAGTTAATTATATGAAGCCTCTGTTAAAGAAACAGAAGGTATGAAGCCTTATTGCTGATGTAACAGGAAGGGGTGGAACAGGGAGGGGCTAATACCATACATAAGCAAGAGCATTAAGCTGGACAGTCAGAACTTCTTGCGGAGCTTCTTGAAAAACTTCTTGAAGCAAGCCATGTGGAACCTGTAGAAAATGATTTTGATTTTGATAACAGATCTTCTCCTGAGACTTTTCTTCTGGGAAATTCTGCTGAGAGCTTCTGAGAACCAAGCTGAGGAGCTACTGTGAGTGAGAGAGGAGGATCCCTGCTTGAGGGAACCTTTTCTGTTGTGAAGGCTTGGGAATGTGGGTGTTCACTGTATTAACCATGTATACAAAGTTTGTGGTTACTGTAATGACTTTGCCTTTCTGGTTCTGGGAGTCAGTTTTTTGGTATTTGAATAAAGGCTTTGGTTCTGTCCTCCATGTGGAGAACCTGTTGCATTTTGTGGTTAACAACTATTCCAGAAAATTCATAACCTGTGGGAGTTGTGAATATTGCATTATTGTTATATTTGTTTCCCTCCCTATAGTCTTTTCTCTGTCTAATTTGCCCACATCAAAGTTACTGTATAGATATCTCTAAAGCATAGGTCTACATATATCATTCTCTTGCTGAAGAATAACCAGAGCTACCTATTGTCCCTAGAATAAAATAAAAAAAAAACTTTTCTGTTTTGCATCTAAAGTTTTCCATAATCTATTTCCAGCCTATATCTCCAGCTTTCATAGGCATTAATTTTCATAAATGTTATACTGTAGTCAAACTGACCTACTTACTGTATCTCACATGCTTCATACCATTTTATCTTCCTGCCTTTGAACAAGTCATTTTGCATGCCTGAAATGCACTTTCCCTGTCTACATTTGTAAGACTCCCTAAGACTATTCAAGGCCTAGCCCAAGTGCAGCATACTACCATTTTTGATTCCCCCCAGTTGTTAAAGGCCTTCCCAAATAAGTTACCTTGTATTTGTTATGTATGTTGTATTTCCTCTCATTTGTTTTTAATGTAAACTCCTTGAGGGCCAGAATTGTTTCATTGTCTTTGCAGTCCTAGCACTAAGGAGAGTTCATGATATGTTGTGGGCACTTAATAAATGACTTTTGAATGGATGAATATGAAAAATAGCCTGAGATTCATATACTTAAATTTAATCTCTATGTTCTATCATCACAAAAACAAAAACAACAAAAATAATGGATAACATTTATAGGACATTTTCCATGTACTAGGCACTGAGCTAATTACTTTCTGATTATCTCATTTTTTCCTAACAACAATCCTAGGAGGATGATGTCAATATTATCTCCATTTTACATAGGAGGAAATCATGGCAAAGAGAAATTAAGTGACTAACCCAGATAGGACAGCTGGTAAATGTTTGATGTCAGATATGAACTCAGATCTTCCAGACTCTTTATCCATAAGATGGACTTTTGATCATCTCTAATTTCTTTTTATTATTATTATTATTTCTTTTCAGGAAATGCCTGGAGTACAATAGGATAATATTCAAAATACTCAAATGAGTCAATGATTATATTGATTCAAGAGTTCCATTAAACGATGTATGTGCCAAACCATTCATGAGTGTCCTATCATGTGCTATTCATGTCCATATGTTATCTATGTTCATTAGTATCTCTTTATGGAATCCTGCATTACTACCACATATTTTGAATATTTGTAAATATATTAATTAGTTTTTGTGTTTTGTGTGTGTTTGTGTGTGTGTGTGTGTGTGTGTGTGTGTGTGAAAGGGCATGAGCATTTAAAGAACAGGTAGATCCATTGGTGTTTTATATTTTAACTTTTTAAAGTAACTTTTTGAGAAGGTACTGTTAATCCCTTTTGGCACTCACCTAGACCTGAAACAAATCTGTATTTTATTTAATGAGATTTTCCTTTAATGACTTTGGGTGATGTCACAATGAGCTAAAGAGGTTTTACTAGCATGCTTTTCTTGCTATGAATGGTGCATAAGAAGAAAACATGTTGCTAAAAGACATGGATTAGAGGTAGTGTTACATAGTGGTTAGCATGTTATACATGGCATCAGAAAGACTTGTATTTGATATCTGCATTCAGAACTCAACTACTTGTGTTACTATTAATGAGTCACTAAGTTCTCTGAGCTTCAGTTTTTTTTTTTAATTTATAAAATATTGTAAAAATACCTGGAATAGCTGCATCACCTAGATGATTGTGAGGCTCTGAGTAAGAAAATAGATATTCATGTTTCAAAAACTAGAAAAATAAATAAAAGTAATGGACTATTGAAAATGTTGGTAAAAAATCATTTCAAAAATGGGTGAATACAGTTTTCTCATATAATATGGAAAGAAATATAAGACATAGAAAGAATATGCTGATTTATACTTTAGAGAAAAGAACTGAGAGCTACACCAGTATTTTTTAAAAGGGGTGTAATTATAATTTGTTTTTTTAATAGATTTTATTGATATCTTTTGCATTTTACAAGGCATGCATTTCCCATGTATCTTTCTCCCTCCTTCTCCCAGAAAGTCATCTCATATAAAGAACAGGAAAAAAAGCTGAGGGAAAAAATCTTAAGCAAAACTAAGAATGGCAAAAAAAAGTTTGATATGTGCAGTGGCCCACATCCCAGCATCTTTATTTCTGTAAAAGGGTATGGTAAATTTCACATATTTATACTTTTTGGAGTATAGTTTGGTCAGTATAATTTTACAACATTTTCTTTCTGTTCTGTTATTTTTTCTTTCTTTTTCCATGTTTCTAGTCAGAAAGCATATAGTTTTTCCTGGCTTTATTTGCAGATATAATTCCTGCCTTTCTATTTACATTGATAGAAAAAAAAGTCCACATAAGGAACAATGGCAATATTCAGTAACATGAAATGATTAGTTCCTAAAAATATGCTAAATGATTTATAGAATTCTTGAAATCTCTCTAGATAAGGAGTCTCCCTCCCCACTTTGGTACTTCTTTTATAGATAAATCAATTCCTTTTTTAGAGGTTAGAAGATTTAAGAACTCTATTTGAGGCTAGTTTATTTTATTTTATAAATTTTAAGCATCCATTAATTTTTTTTTTGAGTTCGCAATTTTGTTTGCAGGTAATGGTGTGTAATAGGTTCACACACACACACAGAAATACAAACCTATCTCCCTTAATATATATATATACATACACACACATATATATGCATATACACATATGTACATATGTTTATACACATATATAAATGCATGTATATGTAATTTCTACTAAATATGTTTCCATTTTACCTTGCTCATTCTAAAATTTTGATTTCCCACCTTCTTATTTTTAATTAGATTGGGTAAAGCTTTCTTAATTTTGTTTGTGATATTAAATAACTAGTTTTTAGTTCATTTATCCATTAGTCAATCTTTTTGGTTTCAGTTTTTTTCCTGTTTCCCCTTGAATTTTGAAATTTTCTTTTAGTTATTATTTGAAATTTATTTGTTGACTTAAAAATGCATATTAAATTTATTAATTACTCTTCCAATGTTACTAATTTATTTTATTGCAGTTTTGTTAATTTTGTTTCTATTTTCTAATTTTAAGGATAAAATTTAGTTGCATTAAAAAAAATAGTGTACCGGTCTCACCACAATCATTTTCTTTCATGTAATTAATGTTTCTAAGATTTTTTCCTATTACCTTTAACATTATGTAAGATGGTGACTATTTCTTAATGTGGGTCACTGAATATGGTTATCAATGATTTTTCTTCTCATTACTCAATGATGTCAGAATTTTATATGTTTAGTTTTGTTTAAACTTTTTTGATACAGTTCCATTCCCAAGGACTCTCTACCCAACTTGGACCATCCTTTTGTTTGCCTTTATATAGTTTGGTGATTGTACTTAAATTATTGAATTGGTTTTGTTTCTTTCCCTTATTATCTGTTGCTCCCCCTTTCTAAATCTATTTGTCTTCCTCATTAAATAAATCTTCTTAAATTCCAGTTTAGGGCATCTTCTAGTAAAAAAAAAAAATCAATGCCATTTCCTTTATAAATTTTGTCCCAGAGACAATAACACATTTCCCCCCTGTTTTACTTGACTCTTAGACATATGATTTAATGAGAGCAATAGTGTGAATAGTAGTGCCCAATGGTAGAAATCACCTCGTGTACCAAATTATGTAGTCTATTTCTAACTCCCTATGATCACCAACCTTCCTTTTTGTCATATGCTATCATTTATTCCTACTACCTAAAAAAGTTTTGATTTCCCTCCTCCTGAGGCAGTATGTTGTCTTTAGCGAACAGTCCTTTCTTAGAGGAGGTAATCTCCTTACTCACCAACTTCCCCCTGATTAAATCGACTATTAAATAACTGTATTCAGGTGAACATATCATTTCCTCCTTGAGAATAATATCCAGTGGTCCTGTTTCTCCTTATGGATTGAGACCTCCCCCATACAATCCCTCAATTTCATTCTCTTTTGCCATATCTCCTATTCTCTAGGAATATTCTATTCATCTACTAGCTGAAAGGATATAGGAGCTATGAGTCAGTACTTCATGGTTCATCCATGAACTTAAATAAATGTAAATCACATTCATCCTAAGCCTCCTCTCTTCCCGTTTATATACCCAACTCATTTCCAATATTGTGTGGCAGTGAAATGCTTCACCTAAAAGTGTTCTGTGTGGGAGATTCATTTCTTTTCCTCATCCCAATTCTTTGAGTTCTACTTTCATCCATATTTATTTGTACACATTAAAAGAACAACAACAACTATATTTTCCTACATACTTGTAGGATATGTCTACATTTCTCCTAGATATTTGTAAAAGTTGTGTATATCATTGGCAGTACTCAATTTAAATATTATTTATCATCATATTTGAAGTGTGAGGCACAAGGAGGAATCCCTATGGGGGTACCAGGCATAAATTTATACGTGACTTTGACCATCCCTGCTGGATCTTGGGAACTAGATATACAGAAGAGCTGAGTAAGCAGAGCAGATATTAGTATTATGTGTTGTTAATTTATGGAGTTTACTTGATTCACATTCTCAATTTCATGTACAGTTAATTCAGATGGAATTGCTTTACATTTGCCACCTTTTTTTTTTTTTAAATGGGGTAGTTATTGAAATTTAGTGGAAGGAGAATGGCTAGTCTGCCATCTTGTTATCCATAGTGACCTGGAAATGAAGTTCCTTTTAACTATAACTCAAATTAGCATAACAAATAGCAGATCCTCAGCAGTTCAGCCTAACTAAATAGATAAGACTGATTTGTAATTAGCATATCCACTGGTGATATGCAAATGAGTATGTTCAGACTCCTTGAAAGCATTTGTTTCCCTTAGGAAGGGTAAACAATATCTTGGTAATTCTCACTAAGCTCTTATTCAACTTAGCAAATCCTTTCTTTATCAAAAGTACAAAGGTCAGTTTTAACCTAAATCCTGTCTAAAATAACATGGGGTCTGAATAATTGGATTTCAAATTAATGTGGTCTTATTATAGAGGGCAATAAGAATGAGTGCGGCCCAAAAGTTCCAAGAATAATAATGATATTAAGACTTGGTCAGGGGTAGCAGCACATATTCTCTTTAGGACAGAGTCTCCATTATTAGCAATACAGAAGGACTACAATGGTCAATTTAGTCAAAGGCTAGTATAGAAATATTTACTGGACTAATTTATACAGTTTCTAGCAGATTCATATTTTTTTGGGAAAAGTCAATATTTCCAAAGAAAAATGATACAAGAATGCCATAAAGTAAGAGTATGTGTTCAACAATGCTATTTCATTTTTCCGTCATTTCTGACTCTTTGGGAACACATTTGGGATTTTCTTGGCAAAGATACTTGCCCAGGGTGACACAGGTATTAAGTATCAAAGGCCAAAATTGAACTTATGGAGATGTATTTTCCACATTCCAGGCCTCCACATTATTCACTGCACCACTTAATTGCTCTATGTGCTAGAAAAAATAAATAAATGCAGTAAATAATTATAGAATGTGGTACATCTGTCCCTCTGAAAGGGTGGGGGGGTGGGGCATGGTTAGCAGAAGGTGCAGCAGGTTATAGGGAAGGCTTATTCTACCCAAGCCAGAAAAAGAGAGAATCAAAGTTTGAATGTTAATCAGCAGTATCTATCTATCTATCTATCTATCTATCTATCTATCTATCTATCTATCATCTTTGCATTTCTCTTTTCTCTATCATCAGTAGACATACACATATTCAAACATATACATATATGATTTGATGCAATAATATTTCATTATTATAAATGTGTTTTTATTTATTAGAAATGTTTTCTATTCATTTTAGGAGACTATAACCATCATTGCTCCCCATTTTACCCACAAGGTATTCTCTTCAAAACACTGAGGAGGAAGATTGAGAAGTGAGGCAAAGCCAACATGGTGAGGAAAGACAGGGACTCAGAAGTGGTGTGCCAAATTTCCTCCCCAAAAGTTTCACATGACATCTCAAAACAAATAATGGAGTAACAAAATCCACAAAAGAATGGAATTAAACAATTTACCAGTCCACGACAGCTTAGAAATTCAGAGGGAAAATCTATCCCACCAGGGTGAGAGTGGACACAGGTTGTGCCAATGTAGGCTGAAATCTATCAAAGCAGCAAAGCGTCTTGTAAACAATTGAAACAAAAGCAACAGCAACTGCTTCTAGAACTCTCAGCCTATAGAAAGAAGCAAGTACGACAACTGATCAGAAGGAAATTATAATTGCTGCCCTGAGTGCAAGACACTGTTGAATTGACCATTCTCAGATCCAGTTCCCAGACCTGAGTCACAGTTCCAGGGCAAGGAGGAAAACTAACACACTGGCCCCAAAAGAGAGGGGACCCTGGTCATAGTCCCAGGGAGAAAAGAATACTTGTGGTCATTCACAGAGCAAAGCATAGTCCAGAAAAAGAGTAAACACAACTAACCTTGCTCATACCATCTTGGGAGAAATAAAAGTTTATCAACCTTGTAAAGCCAAGCACAGGCAGTTTTCCAGAGAACTGATACTGCGAACAGTTTCCAAGGTTCTGATTAGCAAACTCTCTTTTAATTCAATAACAAAACAGAGCAAATCATTCACAAATAATAAAGGTACAGCATTCACAATTTTACAACTTATCACAGAAAATCAAAATACAGTATTCGCCATGTCACAACTCAATAACGTAGCATTTAAATGACCACATAGTTTTCACCAAAGTGGTTATATAGTTTTAAACAAAGTATATTCATTTAGTGAATCACAAAATCCTTACTTCAGTCACAAAGCACAAAAGTCAAAGTCCTTCACCCCTAGGTCACAGTAAATCATAATCTTCTGGGTCAGTACACAGTATACAAGCTAAAGTCTTCTTTCAGCTTGACTCAAGGTTGGCTCTCAGCTTCCATGGTTCCTCTTCCATGGTCCCAGCTCCAACTGTCACCTGGTTTCAAAGGTAGGCAGCTCCCAGTTTCTTGTTGAGCTCCTTGTCCAGTTCTTCATCTAGTTCCCATTCTATATTGAAGTTCAGTGTCCAGTCCACCTCAAGTCCTTCACAGTTCCTGTTTCGGGGAATACAAAGATTGACAGAACCACAATAATATTCATACATTGCCAGCACCATCATCAATTCACTTTCTACCTGTGAAAACAACTCAGACCCACTAACAAGGTCTGAGAATTAATCACAAATCATCAACATAGAAATCAACACAGACCCACAAACAAGGTCCAAGAAGAGAGCAACAAATCATCACTAAATTCCCAGGACCTCCAAAACCCTCCTCTAGGACTTCTGTAAACATACAACCAGAAAATCCTCTTCCAGGGCTTCTGTACAAAGAATCACAAACAAACATCAACACAGACAAAGCAGACAGAGTGCCTGGATACCACAAGTTTTTTTTCCTTCTTGACTCTGCCACCAAAAGAGTTCTCTTCTCAGTTCTGTTCTCTCTAGCCAAGACCTCTCCTTATATATGGTCATTAGCTCCTGCCCTTCCTGTTGCAGGAATTCATGAGTTCTAGGGCTCACAATTTGTGGGGTTCACATGTTCTGTTTCTTAAGGAAATTTGAACTGAAACAAGGTGTTAATTCAATAGGTCAAACAAAGTGATAACTACTTCTCTGCATTAAAGACCTCCAGAACTAACTGCATAAAAACCTGAAGCTTGGAACAATACCACCTTAACTAGGAAGTGGACCCCAACTTTAATATGAAGTTTAAAGTAAAGAAAGAGGCAGAAAAATGAACAAATTAAAAAAACAATCCCTGACAGTAGACAGTTACTATTGTGACAGGTGTATCAACAATGCAATATTCACAATGCCTGTGGTAACTATAAATATGCTGATATGGTTATTAATCACAAAATATACCAGGCTCTCTACATGGGGGATAAAACTAGAACATTTATTCAAATACCAGAAAACTTAGTCCCAAAACAAGAAAGTCAAACCCATCACAGTAGTTAATGGCACAAGTAGTTAATGTAGTAAATACCCACATTCTCAAGCCTTCAAAGCAGAATAGGCTACCTCAGGCAAAGATCCTCCACTCCCCACTCACGGCAACTGCTCAGCATCCATGAAGCATCCTCCCAGCAGCTCGGGCACCACACAGTTCCCATCTCTGACAGTCCTCAGCAGGAGTCCTTAGGAGAAATTTTGGCTGCCTCAAAAACAAGAATGTGAGGCACTGCTGCTGCTGCTGCCACTGCTCACTTCTGCTGCTGCCGCCACCCACTGCCACTGCTGCTGCCATGCTTTCAGCCACAGCAGGCACTCTAGCTTGGCTTCTGTTTCCTCTTACCCCACCCCTTCCTGCTATGTCAGCAAATTCGAGGGGTATGGAAGAACTTTAAATCCCATAACCCTTATGTTAGGGAAGAACAAAACAAAACTTTAGAAGGCAACAAAGTCAAAACTGATGTATCCAAAGCTTCATAGGAAAATAAATTGTTCAGCATCCCCCAAAAATTCCTGGAAGACGTCAAAAAGGATTTTTAAAATCATGTAAGAGAAGTCAAGGAACCATTGGGAAAAGAAATTATAGTGATACAAGAAAATAATGAAAACTGAATCAACAGCTGGTTAAAAGAAACACCAAAAAAAGATACTGAAGAAAATAACATCTTAAAAATAAGCCAATATTAAAAGAGGTAAAAAAAAAATCCAATGAAAAGAGGAATGCCTTAAAAATCAGAACTGGCCAAATGCAAAGTGAAGTCCGTGACCACCACATTTCATTTCATTGTAATACCCTTAAATCAAGTAACCCAGTTGCTATCAGTGTTTTGAATTGGGCCAAACAGGATTGGAAAACTGGAACACCTTGGGGAATTAGGTTTTATGTCACAGAAAGGGACCCTGGGGTCTTGTTCAATGCACTCCAGTGCCGAGGGATCTTACTCCCACCGGTCCCAACCCAGTCCTCAACCCACCTCCTGGTGGCGATTGAACCCTGGATGGCCCCCCTGTTTCACCCATTACCATCACCCCTGCAGACTTGGGCAGCACTCTGGTAGACCCCAAGTTCCTCAGACCCGAGCTTAACTTCTGACTGCTTGTGAGCAGGACCACCTTTTTGCTGGAAGCCTCCACTTTAGTCCCTATCCTAGTTGGCCTTTGTATGGCAGGATCGGCAGCAGAAGGTACCACAGCCCTAGTGCAAGAGAACAGTCCCCTGGACTCAGTTGAGTACAAGTTTCAACTACGAGCAAGAAAAAGCGGGGAGTGAAGTGCCCATCAGAAATTACACACCAAAGTCCCCTAAACCTGCCAGAAGGGGACCCTACCAGGGTCCCTGGAAACCACCTGATAGGCCATGATAGTGAGGGAACTTTTCACATGTGTTGCTAGAAACATACCCCAGATACAAGTCTGTTCTTGTTAGCCCAGATACAACTCTGTTCTTGTTAGGTACCCAAGATTTCACTACAAATGCCACCCCCCTCCTTGGAACCACATTTTGTTGATTAGCAACACCTAGTTCTATAAAAATGCATCTTGCAGAAGGCTCAGGGCTGTCTTCCCTATTGGGGAGGCAGTCACTTGTGGTTAATAAATTATAATTATAATTGGCTTTGCTGTCATGTCCATTTTATTTGTCCATTTCAGAAAGAGAAATACAAAAATTCACTGAAGATAAGAATGTTTTAAAAAGCAAGATTGGCCAATTTTAAAAGGAGGTACAAAAGCTTACAGAATAATATTAGAATTGATCAAGTGGAAACTAATGACTTTATGAGACAACAAGAAGGAAAAAAAAATCAAAGGAATAAAAAAAATAGAAGATGTGAAATATATCATTGGAAAAAATAACTGATTTAAAAATAAATCCAGGAGTAATAATTTAAGAATTGGTGGACTACCTGAATGATATGATAAAAATAAAAGAGCTTAGACATCATTTTTCAAGAAATGATTGAGGCGCCCTCCAGTGGCCAGACCTCCACATACATCAGCACAATGTCAAGCAACCAGGCAGCCTCCAGAGGCCAGATTTCCAGGTGCTTCAGTGTAGCCCTGAGGAAATTAAGAAATACTCCCACCGGCCTCATCACATGTTAGACAACAGCACTAGGACCCCATATCAGCACCAGGTAAGCTGCCAGACTCCTATAGCTTCCAGCAGTGCCAGCCACTCCCCACCCCACCCCCTCAGCATAGCACCATGAGGGTTCAGTGTCAGCATCGGGGCAACATCAGTGAAGCAATTAGGTGAACAATCAGGGCTTAGAACCCCTGACAAAGGAAGCCTGAGATAGTGCTGCTTCCATACTGGGTACAGAGTTCAAGTTTAAAAGAAAGGCCATGTGAGCAAAAACAAAAGCAAAAGAATCTGACCATAGAAAGTTATCATGGTAACAGGCAAGGCCAAGACACAAACACAAAAGAGGACAACAATGTCAAAATATCTATGGACAAAACACCAAAGAAAAATTGAAAGTGGACTCAAGTCTAGAAAGAACTCATGGAAGAGTTTAAAAAGGAGGTAAAAATCATAGAAGAGAGGTAGAATAAATTTTGGGGAAAGAACTGAGAGTGATGTGAGAGAAATATGAAAAAAGAATCACATCTTGGAAAAAGAAACTGCTTCAAAAGTAAAATTGGTTAAATGGAAAAAAGGATACAAATATCCACTGATGAAAACAACTCCTTATAAGATACAATTTTCCAAATGGAGAAAAAGAAGTAGAAAAGCTAACTGGGGGAAATAGCTGCTTAACAGTTAGAATCTGGCAAGTGGAAGTTAATGACTTTGTGAGACATCAAGAAATAAGCAAATTCAAAATAATAATAAAAATAAATGTAAAAAACAACATTGAAAAAACAAAACTGACCTAGAAAATAGATCCAGGAGAGATAATGTCAGAATAATTGAACTACCTGAAAGCCATAATGTAAAGAAGGACGTGGACAACATCTTTCAAGAAATTATCAAGGAAAACTGCCCTTATGTTTTGGAACCAGAAGACAAAATAGGCATTGAAAGAATCCACCAATCACCTCAGAAAAGAGATCCCAAAATAAAAAATTCCAAGAAACCTTATGGATAAATTTCAGAACTATCAGGTCAAGGAAGAAAGTACTGCAAGTGACCTGAAATAAACAATTCAAATATTGGAGAGTGACAGTCAGGATTACACATATTTAGCAACTGCAGCATTAAAGATTTGGAGGTAAAGGAATTTTATATTCTTGTAAGTGTAGGAGGTAAGGCTACAATAAAAAATTACCTACCCTGAAAAATTAAGCATACTACTGAAAGGGGAAAAATGGTCATCCAAAAAAATTTCAAGTTTTCATAGGAAGACCGGACTTGAACAACAAAAACATCAACAATGATCCCCAACATCCAGACCCATGAGAAAGCTAAAAAGGGAAAAGAAAATATAAGGCATTCAATGGAACTGAACTTTTTACCTCCTTCAATGGGAACATGATACTTATAATTCTTAAAAATTGTACCACTAACAGACAATTAGAAGCAATATACATAGACAGGGAGTATAGATATAAGGTGAATTTGAGGGAATGACATAAAAATAATTAAAGGATGAGAAAGAGTACACTTGGTGAAGAAGGAAAGGATAGGTAGAATGGGGTAAATTATTTCACATGAAGAGGTGGAAAAAAACCTCTTATAGTAGAGTTAAAGATGGGAGTGTGGATGACAGGCATTGCTCAAACCTTACTATAAACAGAATCGTCTCAAAGAGGGAATGATATACACAATCTCTTGAATATTTTATATATCACCTGACAGGACATTAGGAATGAAGGAGAGCAAAGGCAGGGTGGGGGAAGGAATCTGACAGAAGAGTGGGCAGATTAGGGGAGGTGGTAGACAGAAGGAAAACACTGTAGAGAAGAGAAAGGATGAAAGCAGAGATAGGACAAACTGGAAAAATAGAATGGAGGGAAATACACAGTGATCATAACTGAATGTAAATGGATGGAATATTCCATGACAAATTTATAGAGAGCAGAATGGATAACAACTAGAATCCTGAAGATGATTCTGGGAAGATGGTAGAGTAGATCAGAAAATTCCAGTCTCTCCAGATTTCCTGAACAAGCAATGCAAAATTGTGACTTGGTGTCAATATAGAATGGCAAAAATAAAGAATAGTTGTGACAGAACAGTATTCTTTCTGGGACAACCAGAGAAAATCTGAAGAAAGATCCCAGCATAGAGGTTTTGCATGAATGAAGTGTAAACACAACCAGACTAGCTTCAAAGAAATAACAAACAGTGAGTTTTGGGAGCATCTGGATTGGGAAGTACCATTGACCTCAGCCATAGGAATTTTCAAATCCTGCACAGTGTGGAGATTTTGGAATCTAAGTGAAAGAAGATTGAGGAAATCTCTGGTGAAAAAAGGACTCCAGGTCCAGCTGTGCTGCTGAGATGTGGTCCTGGGTGAGAAGGAATCAGCACACATTCAATGAACGCAGAAACAGTGGGCTGTTGAGGCTGCTACCTGTAGGCACTTACAGTAGAGCAGAGCTCTTAGTCTTGATTCCGAACCAGAGTGGAGAACCAAAGGTCATAGCCACTATAGAGTTCTTGAGGAGTAAAAGCATTTCCATCTTAGTGTGCTAGAGGTCCTAGCTATGTCTTGGAGGGGGAAATTAGTGCACCACTTGGGCCCAGCACAAATTTTAAAAAATAACAGTAAGAAGGACCCCAGATCAGAGGTACTATCCCCCATGCCATAAGATCAGAGATGATTATAATAAGCTGATAAACATAAAAAAAATGAGCAGGTAATGGAGAAAGAATCCAAACATAGACAGTTCCTATGGGAATAGGGAAGATGGGTTCATCTTCAGAAGAGATACTGAAGAAAAACAAAGACCTATTCTACTCCAAAGAGTAATGTAAAATGGCCACCTGCCCATAAGCATTCATAGAAGAACTATAAAAATACTTCAAAAATCAAAAAAGGGAGATTAAAAAAATTAAAGAATAATTCAAGAAAATCAAGATTATGAAAAGAAAGTCAACCAACTAGAAAAGAAGATACAGAATCTTAAGAAAACAACTCTTTTAAAATTAGAATTGGACAAGGTGTAGCACCAATACAATATTCACAACACCTATGGTGGCTATGAATATAGCAGTGCAGTTTTGAATCACAAAATATAACAGACTCTCTGCATTAGAAGACACAACTAAAACATTTATTGAAACACCAGAAAGCCAAATTCAAACACAAAAAAGTCAAATCCATCATGGCAACAAAGAAATGTACACACAATAACCATGCAGAGAGCACCACCATCCCCAAACCTTTCCCCTGCTAAGGCCTTCCCACAAATGAACACTTACAGCTCACTGCATGCTTCCTTTCTCTCCCTCAACTCTAACTGCTCTGAACAATTTCCTCTGGGCTCTGCACCTTCTTGCTTCACCCTTTCTGTTCCACCCATTTAGCAAGCTCCTAACACCACATACTCATGTGACTCAGGCCTCCATGTGACTCAAGCAGGTCACATGGGCCTATTAATGGATGGGAAAGATAAAAAGGTATACATGAAAAAATCAGAGGGCTTAGAATACGAAATTTTGTAGAGCAAAAGATAAAGTTACAAAGAAGAATCACCTATCCAATGAAATTGAATATAATTAATTCAAGGGGAAATCAGGGAGGAATGGATATTCAAAGAAATAGAGATTTTCAAGCATTCCTGATGAAAAGATCAGAGCTAAGTAGAAAATACAACTTTCAAATACAAGATTCAAGGAAAGCATAAACAGGTAAAAAGGAAATAGTAAGATTTCACTAAGGTTAAACTATTTGCATTGCTACATGGGAATACTTGTAACCCCTATTAATTTTCTCATTATTAGAGTAGTTAAGAGAATACAAAACAGAAGGCATGGGTGTGAGTTGAATTTGACGTGATGATTATCCAAAATAATAATAATAATAAGGTGTGAGAAAGAGGAATTCACAGAGAGAAGGAGAAAAGGAAAGGAAGAATGTTGTAACTTTTCTGACATGAAAGAACTTTTAGAGTGGAGGAGAACATGAGAAGGGATGAGGGAGAATGCATGAACCTTACTCTCAGTGGATTGGGGTCAAATTTGGAATAAGATTCACACTCAGCAGGGTATAGAAATCTATCTTGCCCTATAGAAAAGTAGGAGAGGAAAAGGATGAAAGAAGAGGAAGGGGCTCATAGAAGGGAGGATAGATTTGTAGAGGCAGTAATTAGAAGCAAAACCCTTTTTATGATGGACAGGGTAAAAGAAATGCAATATAAATAGGGAAAACAGAATGAAGGAAAATATATTTAGTGATGATAACTTAAAAAAATTACAAGTTTCCTCTGATAAACCTTGATTTTTCAAATATGTAGAGATCTGAGGGAAATTTATAAAAAAAAATTAAGAGCTATGTCACAATTGATAAATGGTCAAATGATATGAACAGGCAGTTTTCAAAGATAACAAAGTTATCCATAGTCATATGAAAAAATGTTCTAAATCACTATTGATGAGAGAAATGCAAATTGAAATAACTCTCACCTACCACTACACACCTATCAGCTTGGCTAATAAATTTAAATAACAAATGTTGGCACCAATGTGGGGAAGTTGATATGCTAATGCCCTTTTGATTGAGTGATGAACTGATTCAATCATCCTGTAGAGCAATTTGGAACCATGTCCAAAGGGCTATAAAATGTTGCATAAGGGGCGGCCAGGTAGCACAGCGAGTAAGATCACTGGCCCCACAGTTGGGATGACCTGGGATCGAATCAAGCCTCAGACACTTAGTACCCGCCTAGAAACACCTGGCCATGTAACCTTGAGCAAGTTATTTAACCCCAATTGCTTAGGGGTGGCCAGGTGGTGCAGTGAGTAAGATCACCAGTCCCAGAGTCAGGAGACCTGGGTTCAAATCTGGGGTCTGACACTTAGCATCACACCCAGAAATAATTTGTCATGTAACCTTGAGCAAGTTACTTAACCCCAATTGCTTAAAAGAAATGTTGTATACCCTTTTAACCATCAATACCAAAACTAGGTCCTTATCCCAAAGAAATAAAAATAAAAACCAAGAAATATAAGGACTTATATGTTCAAAAACATTTAATGTAGCTTTTTGTGGTGCAAAGAATAAGAAACTGAGGGGATGCCCACTGATTTGGAGATTGCTAAGCAATCTGTGGTATATATTTGTGATGGAATATTATTGTGCTATATGAAATGACAACCAGAATGGTTTTAGAAAATCCTGGAAAGATTTACATGAACTGATGCAAAGTGAAGTGAGCAGAACCAGAATATTATGCACAGTAAGAGCAATATTGTATGAGGATCAGCTGTGAATGACTTAGCTATTCTCAGCAATATGTAGATCTAAGATATTTCCCAAGGACTTTTATTGGAAAATGCTATCTATATCCAGAGCAAGAACTAATAGAGTCTAAATAAAGATCACAACATAATTTTTTAACTTTCTATATTTTACTTATTTTTAGCATGCCTGAGTTTTCTTTCAACCATTACTTTTGTGGAAGTAAGTTTTGCATGACTACATGTATATAACCTAAATCGAATTGCTTGCCTCTAAATGAGAGAGTAGGGGTAATGAGATAGAGAATATTACAAACTCAAAATCATCTGTGTGTATGTGTATGCTTGCATGTATATGTATGTATGCATATATGTGTCTATGTATATTATATATATATATATATATTTATATAAAATAAAAAGGTGGGGAAGACTGAGGAGAGAGAGTTGTTATTATAGTCTTCAATTATTTGAAAATTTTCTGTTTTTGTTTTTGCAAGTGAGAAATATAGGTTTTAAATTTATTTCAGGGATGGTTTTTACTTTTTTCTTATTTTTTATGTTTTTTTTTTAGTTCCAAATTCTCTCCTTTACTCCACACTTTTCCCCAACCTTTAAGAAGACATTAAAATATGCTACCCATGATAAATAAGAAATCATGCAAAATATATTTTCCACATTAGTCCTGCTGCAAAGAGAAAGCAAGAAAAATAGAGAAAGAGGAAAAAACTATGATTCAATCTGCACTCAATACATCAGTTTTTGTCTGGAGGTAAATTGAATTTTTCATCAAGAATCTGGATTTGTCAATGATTGTATTACTCAGTGTTGCTATGTCATTCATAGTTGATTCCATTATTGTATTGCTGCTATGGTATACATTTTTTTCTCCTGATTCTGCTCATTTAATTTCTATTACTTGATACAATTATCCCCAGGTTTGTTTTTATCATTTCCTTTATTATTTCTTGGACTATAATAGCATTTAATCATGATCATATATCATAACTTATTTAGAGATTCCCCAAAAGATGAGGACACTGTTTCCAGTTTTTTGTAACTACAAAAAGAATTGGTATAATTTTGTATATATGAATACCTTTCATTTTACTATTTTTGGGTCAAAAGGTATGTGCAGCTTTATAGTCCATTGGGCATAGATTCCAATTGTTCTAAGGAATGTTTCAATTAATTCATAGCTATACCAACAATACATTGGTATACCTATATTCCCACATACCTTCCAGCATTTGTTATTTTCTGTCATCTTAGCCAATCCCATAGTTGTGAGGTTGTGATTCCGAGTTGTTTTAATTTGTATTTCTCTCTTTATTCTTGATTTAGAGCATTTTTTCTTATAACTATTGAAAAGTTTTATTTATTCTGAAAAATGCATCTTTATATACTTTGAAGATTAATTAATTCAAGAATGCTTCCATTTTTTTTTAAATTTGGCACAGCTCCCTATTTTTTAAATTAGATCTTTACTAGAAAAAAAGAGAGTAAAAACTTACCATAAATTTTCCCCTACAGTTTCCTTTCTTTCCTTATAATTTTGTCTGCATTGGTGTCATTTATTTAAAACTTTTAAAATGTAATGTGATCCAAATTCTCAATTTTTCTCCTGTGAACCTCTTTATCTCTTGGCTGTTGATGAATTTTCCTTTCTCTGTAGGTAATTTAGTCCATGGTCCCCTAATTTCCTTGTGATATTATCCTTTATGACTAAATCAGGAATTCATTTTGAGTTTATTTTCATATAACATGAAAGAAATAAGTCCTTGGTTTCCAAGAAGTTCGAGATTATATTCCAGTTCCTATAGGAGTTTTTATCAAATAGTGAGTTCTTACCCCAGTAGCTGGGATCTTTGGCTTAATCAGTGTTACTGTTCTTCTCTGATTCTGTATATTGTGTATTTAATCTATTCTACTGATTAACCACTCATTCTTTTATTCAATAACAAATTGTTTTGATTATTACTACTTTGTAGTATGGTTTGAGATCTGTTGTTGCCATTGATTCTCTTGTTAGTCTTGACTTTTGGTTTTTCCAGATGAATTTCGTTATTAATTTTAATAATTTATAAAATAGTTCTTTGGTGGCTTGATTGGCATGGCAATGAATAAGTAAATTCATTTAGATAGAACTGTCATTTTCATTGTATTAGCTCAGCCTATCCACAAGAAACTGATATTCTTCCAATTATTTAGATTTGTCTTTATTTGTGTGAAGTGTATTTAATAATTCTGTTCACAGATTTCCAGTATAATCATGGCAGGTGGACTCTCAAGTATTTTTTGCTGTGTACAGTTATTTTATTTTATTTTATTTTATTTTATTTATTTTTGCCTTTTAGAGGGCAATTGGGATTAAGTAATTTGCCCAAGGTTACATGGCTAATTTTTTGGTGTGGACATTTAGTGTCTGAGGCTAGAACTGAACTCAGGTCCTCCTGACTCTGGGGCCGGTGCTTTACTCACTGCACCACCTAGCCTCCCCTACAGTTATTTTAAATGGAATATATCTCTTTCTCTCTCTTCTTTCTTGTTTGTGTTGGCAATATATAAAATGCTAAAGATTTAAATGAGCTTATTAAATATCTTGCAACTTTTATAAAGTTATAAATTTTTTCAACTGATTTTTTTAGTTGATTCTACAGGGTTCTTGAAGTATACCATCATATCACCTACAAAGAGTGACAATTTTGTTAACCTAATGCCTATGTTTATTTCTTCATTTTTTTTTCTTGGCATGACTTGCATTTTTAGTACAATAATGAATAATAATGGTGATGGTGGATATTCTTGCTTTACACATGACCTTATTAGAAAAGCTTCTAACTTACCCATATTACAAGTTATGCTTACACTTGGCTTTAGATGGATACTACTTAAATTTTTAAAAAATATTTTATTTTTCCCCAGTTATATGTAAAGACACTTTTTAATATTTTTTAAAATATTTTTAGTTCCAAATTTTCTCTCTTCCCCCCTCACATACTCCTTCCCTAAAATAGTAAGTAATTTGATATAGATTATGTATGCTCGATTATGCAAAATAATACTTAGTGGGAGAGAAAAATTATTATAAATACATTTATGTCATAATGGGAATTTAGTCAAAGAACTTCTTTACTTGACTGTTCAAACTGTCTTTACAGCATTAAAATTAATTGATCTTAAATTGTTCGGAAGAATTCATTTGTAAATCCATGTGGTCCTATTACCCCCACCTCCACCTCCCCCCACCCCCTGACCTTAGGAAGCTCCATTATGTCTTTCCCAATTTCTTTCTTTAAGATATAGTACCAGTTGAAAAAAGTATGTTATTTCCGCTTCTTTTAATTTGGGTTATACGTATAGGTAAATATTCATTTCACTTAGATTGTGCATTTTATGGATGTATTATTCCTAATAATGTTCCAATTTTATGTTCATTGCTTGTGAATTTACCCTTTTAATTTTCAATATTGTTCATTTGTTTTTCTTTTGAAAAGCCAAATTAACCAGTGACTTATCTATTTAGTAGATTAAAAAAAATAGCTCGGCCAGGTAGCACAGCTAGTCAGAGCACTGGCTCCAGTGTCAGGATGACCTGGGGATTGAATCTGGGCACAGAAACTTAGCACCACACCCAGAAACAACTGACCGTGTAAACTTGAGCAAGTTACTTAGCCCCAATTACTTAAAAAAAAAAAAGTAGCTCCTAGTTTTATTTATCAGTTTAATGATTTTTTTACTTTCAGTTTTATCAGTCTTATTTTTTTTTATTTCAATTTTGATGTTTAAGTGGGCATTTAAAATTCACTCTTTTATCTAGCTTTTAAAAAAATTTACATGGTCAAGGTATTGATCTCCTCTTTTATTGATCTAGGTGATTTTACACACACACACACACACACAAACACACACACACACATTACCCTCTACTGCTATGGCTTCATCACACAAATCCTTATGCTTTGTTCTATTGTTGTTATTTACTTTAATTATTTTTTTTTAATTTTTCTATAATTTATTCTTTGACATACTCATTTTATTTAGCTTAGATTGTTTACTTTCCAATTATTTTTAACCTATGCTTTAAAGAATCTTTATTGATTACAATTTCTATTTCATTATGATCTTAAAAGTGTGTATTTAGTATTTCAGCTTTTCTGCTTTTGATTGTGAGGTTTTTATGCCCTAATAAATGGTCATTTTTTTGTGAAGGTGACATGCATAGCTGAGAAAAATGTGTATTCCTATTCTCATTCAATTCTTTCATATCAAGCTCATAAATCTATGTTATTATATCTAGTTTGTCTAAAATTCTATTCACTTTCTTGACCTCTATCTTATATTTTTTTGTTAGATTGATCTATTTCTGAGGGGAAATTAAAGACCCTATATTATAGTACTACTATCTATATCCACCTGTAATTCATTTAACTTTTAATAATTTAGATGCCATAGTATTTGGTACATATAGGTTCAATATTTATATTGATTTGTAGTGTAGTTATCTTGTCTATCTCTTTTAAGTAGATTTAATTTAGCCATAACTTTGGCTGAGATCAAAATTGCCACCCCTGCCTTTTTTTTTTCCAAGAGCTGAAGCATAACAAATTCTGTTCTAACCCTCCATTTTAACTGTGGGTAACTCTCATTCTTAAATGTGTTTCTACTAAACAACATTTTGTTCCATTCTAATTTTTAATCGATTCTGCTATATGTTTCCATTTTATGGATGACTTCATTCTATTCACATTTAAAGCTATAATTATTATTTGTGAATTTCCTTCCATCCTACTTTTACTTACTTTTGACCTTTTCAGACTTTCTTCTTACTCTATTCCATTTATTTATTGTACTTCCTTACCCTCCTATTCCTTATTCTACCCACCTCTCTAAGAGTTCCTCCATTATCTTACCACCACCTTCTTAAATCTTAATTTACATACCCTTATAAAACTGCCTCTCCCACCCTGTCCTCCTGTTCTCTCACTTCTCTAGAATTCCAGAAGATGTCTACACATCTCCAGAAGGTCACATTGTTTCCTCTTCAATTCAGATGTAATTAGAGTTGAGCTCCAATATTTCCAGCCCTTCACCCCCACCTACTTCCTCTTTAATGGTTATTCTTTTCACATCCCATTTTATGAGATAATTTCTTTTATATTTTGCTTTTTCCTACACAATTATATTTTTTAATCATTCTATCATATACAACTCAGCCCCAACACTGAACACTGTTCTATGGATAATGAGTTTTAAGAATAGCGATAACATTTAACAGCTTGAACTTGATGAGTCCTATATAATAAAATTTTTTATTTTTATTCCTTATTTTTCTTTAGAAGTTTTATATCTCTATCTACCTATCTGTGTGTGTGTGTGTGTGTGTGTGTGTATAGTATTTGCCATTGAGTTCTGGTCTTTTGACACAAATACCTTAAAGTCTTTCAATTCATCAAATTTCCATTTTTCCCCCATTTTGGGATTATATTCAATTTTGCTTGCTAAATTATTTTTGGTCACAATCCCAGCTCTTTTGCTCTTTAAAATATGATATTCTAAGATCTATAGTCTTTCAGAATAGAAGCTACTAAGTCTTGTTAAATCCTGATTTTATTCCCACAGTATTTATTTTTTTCTTCATCTTTGCAATATTTTCTTTTTAACCTTAGAGTTTTGAAACTTGTATATGACATACCTATAAGTTTTCCTCCTGGGATCTCTTTAAAGTGGTGAATGATAGATATTTTTTTCCTATTGCTATTTGTTCTAGGACTTCAAGAAAATTATTCTTAATGATTTTGTGTGATATTGTATCAAGATTCTGTTTTTGATCATAATTTCCAGGTAGTCCAACAATTCTTATATTTTCTATCCTTGATCTGTTTTCTCGATCAGTTGCTTTTTTTTCTAATTAGATATTTCAGAATATCTTTTATTTTTTTCTATTTTTTTATTATTTCTTGGTATCTTAAAATATTGCTTTATTTCTCTTGCCCAATTATAGTTTTCAAGGACTTAATTTCTTCCTTAAGATTTTGGATCTCTTTTCTCAATTGGTTAGCTTTTTTTTTTCATAGTTTTCTTGGATATTTTTATTGTTTCCTAATTTTTCTCTGTTATCTCTCATTTGATTTTTGAATTCCTTTTAAAGTTCTTCCAAGAACTTTTTTGGGGCTTATGACAATTTGGCGTTGCTCTTTGGAGTAGGAATTTTTTTTCACCCCACTATCTTCTTCTGAATGTGAACCTAGATCTCCTTTTACACCACAGTAGAATCCTATTGTCAGTTTATTTTTCCTTTGCTTACTCATTTTATTTTATTTTTTATTTTGTTTTTGACAGGGTGTTATTATAATCAGGTTTTAATCCTGAGTTGAAAGTTATTTTGCCCCAGGCCTCAGGTCCTCCTTACTGTTACTTTCTCACTTCTGACTGTGGTTTCAACTTCAGGCATTCCTTTCCTCCCCTAAGCCACAGTTCTGACCTCAGTCATTTTGCTCTGAAATGATTTGCTCCCTGCAGTACCATCTCCACTGGGTGTGTGTTAATTCTCTCTTACCCATAGCTGCAACCTGGTCAGCATTCTTAGACCTGGAATCTGGAAACAATGTTTAGTATCATATCAATTTAAGGTCTTTGGTACCATTTAGCAAAATCTAGTTTCTCTTAATACTTCTTTGAATTAGATTCCGTTTTTACTTTTACTTTTTCTGAGATTATGATTGCTATCCCTGTCTTTTTACTTAATCTGAAAATGACTTCAACAGAAAAACTGTTGTAGTTGTCTCTTTTACCATTTAGCCAATTCTGTTTTTTAATTACTAAAGATAATTGATTTTTTTTATTTCAAGTTTGTCATTATTTTAAACATTCATTAAAAAATTTTGAGAGAACTTTTTGGAAGCAGCACCTCGTGGAGGCAGAGAGAGAGAGAGACTGAGAGAATTGCTGGGGGCCACTTTGAATTGCCCTGGACTTTTGAGACCTGCCCCCTGAACTACCAAGGACTGAGGAGACATGGCTGTTTTGCTGGATGAAATCTTGACTGTAATCAGGAGAGTCGATGATAACTGGGCAGAAGGAATGCTGGGAGATAAGATTGGAATTTTCCCTCTCCTCTACGTGGAGCTCAACGAATCCGCCAAACAGCTTATTGAGATGGACAAGACATACTTAGCTGCTGCATCTGGCTGTGATGTCTCCCTGCCATCTGACACCAACATGGCAGGCAATCTGGCCCAGTGTTCTACCTTAAGCAGCTCGGGAGCGGTCAGTGCCATTCAGCGGCATATCGATGGCAAGAAGAATGCCAAGAAACGCCACTCCTTCACTGCCCTCAGTATGACACACAAATCCTCCCAGGCTATGAGCAATAGGCATTCCATGGAAATTAGTGCTCCTGTCTTGATCAGCTCTAGTGATCCCCGGGCTGCTACCAGAATTGGAGAGTTGACTCACCTTTCATCCAGTGCTCCAGCCCAGGACTCTTCTTCAGCTGGATCTGCTACAATGGCTGGACCCCGGACAAGTGCAGTTGTTGGAGAACAGGGAACATCCCCAAAGGTCCAGCTGCCCCTCAATATATACCTAGCACTTTATGCATACAAGCCCCAGAAGAATGATGAGCTGGAACTCCGCAAGGGGGGGATGTACCAAGTCATTGAGAAATGTCAAGATGGTTGGTTCAAGGGAACATCCCTGAGAACCGGGATCTCTGGAGTCTTCCCAGGAAACTACGTGACTCCTGTCTCCAGGGTTCCTATAGGAGGAGCTGGACAGTCTCGGAATAATATTCCGGGAGCATCTCCGCTGGCTAAAGGGATGACGGGAGCTGCTCTTCCAGTAGGCGGGAGCCTGACCAACCCAGCCACTACTGTCAGACCCTCTACGTACCCAAAGCTCTCCATCCCGCCTGCCAGCTACAGGGATCAGGCCACACAGCATTGTATCTCCACAGCACCTCCACCAATCACCAATTCAGGTCATCTCTGGAGCACAGTGCCCCAGGCCTGTCATCCCTCTGACATCAGCAGCCTCGGCCATCACACCTCCCAATGTCAGTGCAGCCAACCTGAATGGAGACATGGGCAGTGGACCCATTGGCAGCTTGATGACTTCCAGCCCAACCAATACAGCCTGCAAAACAGAGGAGAAAAAGAACGAAAAGAAAGAGAATAAAAGCCGACTATTGAAACTTCTAGCAGGGGCATCTACCAAAAAGAAGTCACGCTCACCCCCATCTGTGTCCCCAACTCATGACCCTCAGGCCACGGCAGCTGAGAGAGCTCTCCAGGGTGCTATGGGACCTGAAGTGTTGTTGCTGTCTAGCCATAGAAGGGCTGGCTCCTGCCCAATTGAGAGTGAGATGCAAGGGGCAATGGGGATGGAGCCACTGCACCGGAAGACGGGCTCTTTGGATCTGAACTTCTCCGTCTCCTCCCCAGTCAGGCAACCTCCTCCTTCCATGGCGGCCATTCGTCCAGAACCCAAGCCATTGCCCCGAGAAAGGTATCGTGTTGTGGTCTCCTACCCTCCTCAGAGTGAGGCTGAGATCGAGCTGAAGGAAGGAGACATTGTATTCGTGCACAAGAAGAGAGAGGACAGGCTGGTACAAAGGAACGCTGCAGAGGAATGGAAGGACAGGCCTCTTCCCAGGAAGCTTTGTTGAAAGTTTCTGATGAGGACTGGCTGCCTTTCTCCCCCTAGTATCCCCCACCATTCTCCAAACCGAAAGACCTTCCAGAGAAAATGTCCATAGCACAAGAGAAGAAAACAAAGGGAGGCTGCACTGTTCTCACCGTCACCATCCCTTCCAAAGACACTCCCAGGTCTTTGGGCTCTGAAGGCCTGGGGCTGTGCTGCTGTGTTCCTGTAACCAGGGGGTGGGCTGTGCTGCTGTGTTCCTGTAACCAGGGGGTGGGAAAGGGACCTGGGCTAGACACTAGCTGAGAGAACACAGCTTTGGCTTGTATTCCAGCTGAAAGGCCAACTCCCTTTGTGTAAATTATAGAGAGCAAATACCTTTTAAAGAGAAAATAAGAAGAAGGTTGATTCATTGCTGTAACTTATTTTGTGGGAGCTGCAGTGCTCTTGGTTCCTGCCTATGCAAGATGGATTTGAGAGGTCCAGGAGGACTGCTAGGAAGCATTGAAAACAAGCCACATTGGTTCGATGCTTCTTTTGGGAGGAAGTGATGCAGGTGGAGAAACATTTAGGGAGAATCCCCATTCTGGCATTGCCCTGGAGGATCCAGTGGGGAATCCACATTGTTAACGTCACCCTTTCTATATACCTCAGTAATCTGCTGCCTAATCATTTCAGCAAGGGTGCTCAGAGAAGGGGAGGTGTTTTTCATCTGGAGGGGGGAAGGGGAAGGGTTGCAGAACTGCCCTGGGCAGGGCCTCCCCAAAGGTAAAGATGCCCCATGTGGCTTTGGGTTGTTTTGGGGGGAGGGGAGGTTGGGGAATCCTTTTCCGTGTGTCTCCTCTTGGTAGTATATGCAGCAATTTTTGATTTTACCCTCCAGTATCACCTTTTTTTTCTTATGGCATACCTTTACCTATGCTATTAGACTTTATATATTTCTAATAGGTCATACATTTCCTATTTTTTCATACATCTGGTGCTGCCTTTTGGTAAAACTATGAATGACTTGGTTTAGCATAAAAGAGAGAGAGAGAGAGAGAGAGAGAGAGAGAGAGAGAGAGAGATCAAACATGTAGACGTTTTTGTATTTACCATATGAACTTTGGAGCATACCAACAAATCCATGAATGGGAGATCAAAACTTTGGCTGATGTTTC
Organism: Petaurus breviceps papuanus; assembly: GCF_028583685.1. Lineage (NCBI taxonomy): Eukaryota > Metazoa > Chordata > Mammalia > Diprotodontia > Petauridae > Petaurus > Petaurus breviceps. The sequence continues at coordinate 2,536,784 of NW_027187244.1, forward strand.
ATGGAGCAAGTGAGAGAATCCATTTGGGTGGTAGGGGGAGAGGACTTGAAAAAACCAATTTCCTTAAACCCCATGCTCTGTCTAGACAGTGACAATTATTCAAGAATTGGGAGCATTTCCAGGAGAAGGGAACCATTTTAACTGACTTTTACGTGGCAATAAAAAGAACACTGCAGGTCCACACTGGCCCAAGATGGTAGAATTTTCCTCTCATTCCATCAGAGGGAAATGTCAGTGACTGTAATTAGCAATCTCAAAAATGTGATTTCTGTTACTGTTAAAAATTTACAGTTCTCAACCATTGTGCAGACTCACAGCTTGGTTAAAATTTCATTGAAAATGAACACTATCATTCTCTAACAGGTGGTGTAGACTTCCATCTACTAGGGACTAAAAGGTGCAATAAAGGCAAGCAAGTAGATTCAATTTTGTGTCACAAACATTGAAAAGAAAAAAAATTTGAGTTCCAAATTTCCTTTCATCCTCCCATTGAGAAATCAAGAAATTTGATATCAATTATACTTGTGTAATTCTGCAAAATATATTTCTATAGTAACTACATTGCAATAAGCAAACCTGAAAAGAAGATGCTATTATCATTCTTATTCAACATATGGGAAAACTCAGGCAAAGAGAAGTTAAATGGTTTGTCTAGGGTCACATAGCTAGAGACTGTCTGAGACAGTAATTGAACTGAGATTTTCTGACTCCAGGTTGAGCAGTCTCTCCATTGCACCAGCTAACTGCACCACAATATGTTGAAATACAAACTAATTTGGGAAGGACATTAATATGAGTTTAAGAAATCAGAAACTGTCTCACATAGATGCTCTTGGTTAATCTGTTTATTTAGGCAGAAGTGAGAAAGGAAAACATACTATATATGTTCTATGTATAGTACAACACAAAAAATAGAATGTTATGTATTAAGAAGAAAGAAAAATCTAACCTGGCTGGATTCCAGACGGCTTGAGGAATATTCAGTGCAATTGAAAAAAAAAATAGATCATTTTAGAAATACCTTTAAAATCAAAGTGTATGTTTATCTTAGAGGTAATGAAGAGTCAGGAGAACTAAGATGTGGAGTGAGTAGGAGAGATGTGGTTAGAACTGAGCTTAAGGAAAATAACTTTGGCAGCAGTGAGCTCAGGAAATTTGAGTGGGGAGAGATGAAGCAAGAAAAATTAGGAAAGTACTTATTCTAGGTGAAATAATGAAGACATGAACTTAGGAACTAATGATGTGAGTAAGCAAGAAAAAGGGGGCGGGTTTAAATGTAAGAAATATTGTGGAGATAGGAATAACAACAATCAATAACTGATTGGATTGGTGAGATGAGGAATCTTACAGGAATAAACGACAATGAATGACAAGGTGATACAAGTAGGAATATGGAAGTTTGAAAATTACTTCAATAGAAACACTGTTAAAATTGCCTCCAAGACCTGCTGCTAGTGTTGCCACTCTGTGCATTGTACTCCAGCCTAATGCTAATCTTTCTGTTACAGATCTTTTTTTTTTTTTCCCCAACCTCTTAAATTGTCTCGGGCAGGAGAATGTCTCAACCTAACCTTTTGTTGGCTCTGCCATTCAAAATTTTATTTGAGGATTTATTTTAAAGTCTTAGGGGAGAAATATTTGAAGAGTTCATCTGAATTGTTGCCTATACTAAAACATCTTGGCTGTGACCCTAACTTCAATATTTTTATACCTTTTTTTTGCCAAGATGTAAGGTCTCTTTTTATTACTTAATTTCATGTCTCCCTTTTGTTTTCCGAATTCTTCCTCTTCCACTTATTTTATTTTTTAATTTTTTTTCAAGGCAATTGGGGTTAAGTAACTTGCCCAAGGTTACATGGCCAGTTATTTTGTGTGGGTGTTAAGTATCTGACGCTGGAACCTATACATGGTCCTCTTGGGTCCTGGGCTGGTGCTCTTACTCACTGTGCCACCTAGCTGCCCGTTTATTTTTTAATCTTAAAAAAAAACCTTTCTGTTAGCTTTATCAATAAGAGAAGAAAAATAATTTAGGGAATTAGCATAGGCAAAGAAGAAACAAAGATATCGCTATTTGCAAATGATATGATGGCACACTTAGGGAATCCTACAGGTCAAACAAATAGCTACTTGAAATAATAATCAACTTTAGTAAAATTGCAGGATATAAAATAAACCGACATAAATCATCAGCATTTCTATATATTTCTAACAAAACCCAACAGCAAGAGATAGAGAAATCCCATTTAAAGTAACTATAAACATTATAGCATATTTGAGAGTCTACCCACCAAGACAAATCCAGGAACTAAAAGAACATAATTACAAAACACTTTTAACACAAATAAAGTCAGATCTAAATAATTGGGGAAAAAATTAGTTGCTCATGGGTAGGATGAGGTAACATAATAAAAATGACAATTCTACCTAAATTAATTTGCTTATTTAGACCATATAAATCAAAAAAACAAAAATTATTTTATAGAGCTAGAAGAAATCATAATAAAATTCACCTGGGAGAACAAAATGTCCAGGTATCAAGGTAATTACTGAAAAGAAATGCAAGGGAAGGTGGACTACTCATACCAGATCTTAAATTGTATTATAAAGCAGCAATTATCAAAACTACTTGGTACTGGCTGAAAAATACAGTGATGGATAAGTAGGATAAGTTAAGTACAGAAGATACAATAGTCAATGGCTATAGTAATCTGCTGTTTGATAAAGTCAAAGCCTCCAACTTCTGGGGTAAGAACTCACTATTTAACAAAAACTACTGGGAAAACTAGAAAATAATATGGAACAAACTAGCATAGACCAACATCTTGCACCGTATACTAACATAAAGTCAAAATGAGCACACAACTTAGATATAAAGTTTGATACTATAAGCAAATTAGGGGGACAAGGAAGAGTTTACCTATCATATTTATGGATAACAGAAGAATTTATAACCAAACAAGAGACAGAGAACAATGCAAAATGCAAAATGGATAATTTTTTATAATAAATTGAAAAGTCTTCTAACAAATAAAACCACTACAACCAAGATTAGAAGGGAAGCAGAAAGCTGGGAAACAAATTTTGCAACCAATGTCTCTGACAAAGACCTCACTTCTAAAATATATAGAGACCTGAATCAAATTTATAAGAATATAAGTCATTCCCCAACTGATAAAAGGTCAAAGGATATGCTCAGACAGATTTCTGATGAAGGAATTAAAGCTATCTATAATTATATAAAAATGTCCTAAATCACTTTTGTTTAGAGAAATAGAAATCAAAACAACTCTGAGGTACCACATCACAGCTATCATATTGGCTAACATGACAAATCAAGAAAATGATAAATATTAAGAGAAGATGTGGGTAAATTGGAACACTAATGCATTGTTGGTGGAGTTGTGCATGGATTCACAAATTCTGGAGACCAGTTTGGAACTATGCCCAAAGGGTTATAAAACTGTGCATACTCTTTGACCTAGCAATACTACTTCTAGGTCTATCACAGAGAGATCATAAAAATGGGAAATGGATCCACACGTACAAAATTATTTATAGCAGGTCTTTTTGTGGTGGCCAAGAATTGGAAATTGAGGCAATACCCATCAATTGGGGAGTGGCTGAACAAGTTTTGGTATATGAATGTAATGGAATACTATTATTCCATAAGGAATGGTGAGCAGGAAGACTTATGAAAAACCTAGGAAAAAAAAACTAGAAAAAGAAAGACTTACATGAACTGAAGCTAAGTGAAGTGATCAGAACCAGGATAACATTGTACACAGTAACAGCAACATTGTGAAATGGCTTACCTCTTCTCAGTAATGCAAGGATTAAAGACTACTCCAAGAGACTCATGGTGGAAAATGCTATCCACATTCAGAAAGCAAACTATGGTGTCTGAATGCAGCTTGAAGCATACTATTTGCTCTCTCTCTTTTTCATTTGTTTCTTCTTTCTCATGGTTTCATCCATTGGTTCTAATTCTTCTTTAGAACATGACTAATGTGAAAATATGTTTTATATAAGTGTATTATGTACAGCCTATATCAGATTGTATGCCATCTTGGAGTGGGGAGAGGAGAAAGAGGGGAGCAAAATTTGGAACTCAAAATTTTGTGGAAGTGAAGGTTGAAGACCAAAAATAAATTAATATTTAAAGGGAAAAAATTCTTTAGCTCTCCTAGGAATTCTTCTTAGTCTTGGGTTTAATATTATATTTTTCTTTGAATCTTTGCTTCTAGATGGTAAAAGTCATTGTCTTCCTCTGTGTTTCTATCTTGAGCTTTCCAGTCACCTTGAAAATTTTTTATTCTCATGTTCTTTTTTCTGTTGTTGTTTGTTCCTTTTCCCTGCCTATTTCTTGACTTTGAAATTTATGTGAAAGTTGGAATTTGCTTACCTCTAGGGACAATTGCTTATGTGAGCTTCTGTCTTTTATACCTTTTCCTTTCACAAATGGATCTGGGAGCTGCATATATTTTGCACTTCTAAAGTTAGATTATCCAGAAAGAGATCTGCTCACTGTTCTCCTTATATCAGCATCACTTAGCATGTTACCTTGAAAATATTAGGTTCTTAGTAAGTGTGTGATTTATTGCTTGAATGATTGATTAACAATCACATTGTATATGGTCATATATGTATATATACAAAGATAAAACATGTAATATTACCTGCAGTGATTCATTTTTCTCCTTTCAGTTCCTCCTTATTACCAAGGCCTGATTTAAATACCTTTACAACTGACCCTAGTATCCCAATTCAGAAATGTTGGTTCTTTCTTCATTATTCATATATTGATTTACCTCCAAGTATATTTGGTACTATTGTGTTTGCTATTATAATTGATTAATTTGCTTTCTAGAACTGGGCTAAGCTCATTGTACCTTTCTATGAGACGTGCTCTGAATCCTTGTGTAATGTATTGTAATTTATATGATGCAGCACCTCTTGATTTTTTTTATCAGTGATGTTGATGTATGGAAGTAATGGAATTTTATGGAAAATAATTGGTCAGTATCAGGAAAAAAAACACTAACTCTATAAGCAACAAGAGAAGTTGAAAAGAAACAGGTTTAAATATTTTTGGGGGGACTCATTTTATGATATCTTTCCCTTAAACTTAAAGTCTGAAGGCAAAGTTTTCAGGATTCCTCTATTATTCCCCAATTCCTACCCCAACAGGAATGTGGTCTCTAAATCCATGGTAGTGATAACATTTATCCTCTCAGGAAACCAGTCAATTCTCTAATACTACATGTTGCAGAGAAGTTAATATCTATATTGGTAGAAGAAGTTATCTTGTTTGGGAGTTCTACATGCAATTGAAAACACAGACCTTGTTTCTTCCACTATCAATAAACCAAAAGCACTTCCCAAGAAGCTACTGGAGGCAAGTAGAAGATCTAAGGACTATTTCTTTTTTCTCTAAAATGGAAGAACACCAAGTGGAGAGTGCTGTTCTCTTGCCTAGAAAGAAAAAAAAGGAAAAAAAGAGATGTGGAAAGGGACCTTTTGGGGCCTCAGTTCCACCAGAAGACTTATTTTTAACCTAACCCAGCAAGGTTTCATACTATTATCTATGTTCCTTCTTCCTAATATCATGTTTTCTACATTCTAACCTCTAAGGGTAAGTTCTGAAAGCAAGTGGATTTCCTTTTTCAATTGATAAGTTAATTTACCAATAATAGGAAGATACCTATTTAATTCATTCATCATAATTCATTTATGAATACCTATTTTTCTGGATAGATCTGAGGGGTGATTTTTAAAATCCTCATAGACAACAGCTAAAATGTATCTTAAAGTCAATCCAGAATAATGATTATATTAAGGATAAGTGAAGCTAGAAAATGGCTAACTCCAGGTTCCATTTTTTTTATCATAGTCATTTATAAAGATGTTCTATTGAGATAGAAGAGTTAAGCTTTGGATTGCTGGATGGAGTATTCACACTTAGAAAATTTTAAAAAATCCTTGAATTCTGAAGTTAAATAGCATTTTTGGGAAAAGGATAATTTCTATTTTTTTCCCTTCCCAACTGACAGAAATTAAATGACCTGTTTAAATCATTACCATAGTCATAGCTAACAATCACAAAAAAACATGAGACCTATAGACTGCACAACTGAGAAATTCTCTTTTTCAAATAAATCTCAAAGAAGAAACTAAGTATAAAAAATTTGACTCTGTAAGTAATTAAGACTTTTTTTTCCTCAAGGAGTCATGAAAGTTTTTCTGAGACATGGTCTTCCAGATTAGGTAATCAAAAAATACATCTTTCATTAAAACAACACTCTTTGCAAAAAATTGCTAACAGTGTGGTCCAGTGGAGCAATGGATTTGAAGTCAGAGGACCTTTTGCTTCTTTTACATATGACCTGCATTACCTTGGGGAATCTATATGTGCCTCAGGTTCCTCAGCTCTAAAGTGAAAGTTGTCAACTAGATTTTCTCCAAGATCTCTTCCAGTGTTAATGCAATGATACTTTGATGAAAACTTTAAATTACCCCTTAAAGTATGATTCACAATTGAGGCTATGATATGTATCTTATATAAACTATGAACCTTGGGTTTATCTTAGGCTGTTAAGTTCATTGTAGATAAAGATCCAAATCAGTAACATTGGAGTTGATATCAGTATTATTTTTGTTTCAATCTATCTACTTTACTATCTCAGTTTTCCCACTGCTTTCCCCCTGACATAAGGTAAAACTTCATTTTGTGCCTGCTCACTGACAAAAGCACTTAAGCGGGCATTCACACTGAGGTGTTCCTGAGATATCACTTAGCTTCTCCATTAGCTATTAGTGATGTTTGCCTGCTGTGCCATGAACGTGACAAAAACTAATGTCTGGGATGAAAATGAACTAAGAATAAGTAGCACAGGTTGATGTCAGCTGCTAGGGTCCAAGTGAAAAATCAAATCAAAAGTAAAAGCAGCAGAAGGAATATGTTAAAGCACTGACAGACACAGAACACGGATTACTGGTGCTATACTACTGGTTCCTTCAGTGATGAGTGTTGGAAAGAACACTGGACTAGAAATTAGCAAACAGCTTCTAGTGTTAACTTTTTTACTATATTAATTGGCTGCCATTGATCAAAGTCATTTGAAGGTTTCATTTGTATAACGAATGGCGAGGAGTTAGATTTGATAATTTGACTAAATAATTTAAAGCTCTCTTGAAGTTACAAAATTCTATAATAATTACATTAATTAATTAACCAATCAACAAAAATGCATTAAGCACCTGCCATATGCTAGACATTATTCTAAGCAATGTGGATTCAAAGATATAAATGAAATAGTCTCTGCCTTCAAACAGCTAACATTCTAGTAGGACAGAAGACCTATGCCTATACAAGTGCCTAGATAATAAGTTCAAGATATTTTAAGGAGGGAGGACTCTAGCAGTTGAGGGGAAGGAAGATTAAGAAGATACTCCTGAAGAAGGTGATGCTTAAGCTCAGTCTAGAAGGAAGTAAGGGAATCTACAAGGCAAAGGAGAGAAGGTAGTGGTTGTTATGCACATTGAGTACCATCAGTGCAAAGGTATGGAAATGGAGATCAAGTGCCATGTATGAGAAATGGTACACAGAGCTCATAAAAGGCAGTAAGGTATAAGGATGCTGGGAAGAGAAGTGTTTCTATTTTGCCTGGAGTAAATAGAAGAGAGAATTTATTGACCAGAGTAGTGATATTTCAAGCCTGTAATTTATGAAAAACACTCTGGCAAGTGTGGAAGATGAATTGGAGAGAGGTAAGACAGGTCTAAAAGGGCCAACTTGGAAGGCCTCAAGATGTTCCAAGTAAGAGGTGATAAGGGCCTTAACTAAGGTGATGGCTAAATGAGAAGTGAGAAGAGGCAAATGCTACTAATGTACGGATAGAAATGACAAGATTGAGCTTATTCTATCTTTTAAATGAGGACATCTATAATATCCCTGGGAAAATATTTTGCTGAATTTGAAGTTAGATGGAATTGAGTATGAATCCAACCTCAGAAATTTTCTAGTTCTGTGATCCTGGGTAAATTATGTAACTTTTCTGAGCTTCAGTTTCTTTATCTGTTATGTTCCTCAGAGATGTTAAGAGAATTACATAAGATTGAATTGAAGTGTTTTGCAAACCTTAAAGCAATATATAAGTATGTGCTATTATGACCATTTTATAATTACAAGCTCTGAGATATTGAAAAGCCAATAGGCTTTCCCTGAAGTCACACAGGTGGCCTTGATTTATGGCTAATTTTCTGTTCATTGGAATACAGTACTTATTAAATAATTCAATGAATTGGAAGCTGAGGCCTAGGGAAGTTTTTCTTCAATACTTGGATAAATTCATGGTCTCAATGGTGTGGATTTTGAAACCACTCCTTTTTCAGTTTCAGCCCTTCCATAACTGCTTATCTTATGATACTTTGATTCAAGCTTTTCCATAGATTCTCCATAACATATTGATCTACCATGCTGTAAATCTTTTTGCGTCTCATTTCATAAATGTCAATTCAAAAACAGTTTGATCTCAGCAGAGATTTCTCCTTCAGTATAACATACAACGTTGTTACCATGACTTCTTCAAGTTGATAATATAATCCTCAAGTATTGCCCTAAAGAAACATGAGCCTTTCTGAAAAGATGATATTCAATCATAAGTTGATACTAGTCCTAGGGCTAGAAAAAAATTCCTATGTAGCCACTTTCTTTCTCACCATACACATCCTTGCTTATGTTTTATGCTACCTCTTGAATATATCATCATTAGTAATACCTAATATTTATTTAGGTCTTACTATATGCCGGGCAATGTACTAAATTCTTTACAAACATCTCATTCGATTCTCACAACTACCCTTGGGAGACAGGTACTATTATTTCTCCCATTTTTTAAATTAGGATATTAAGGAAGGTAGAGATTAAGAGATTAAGCAATTTGCCCTAGGAAAAACAGTTGAGGCAAGATTTAAACTCAAGTCTTCCTGACTCCAGCTTTATGCTCTATTCATTGCACCACCTAATTTCCACTTAATATTTATCCAATGTTTATTATTTGCCCATCACTATACTAACTATTATGCACTTATTGTCTCATTTGATCCTCACAATAACCCTGGGAGGTTGGTGTTATTAAGTTCCCCATTTAACAGAGAAGGAAACTGAGACAAGTAGAAGCTAAATGACTTCCACAAGGTAATATTTCTAGGAGGTGTCTGAGGTCTGACTAAAAACATTATCTTTCCTATTACGAGTTCAAATAATTCTCATTTGTAGACCGCATAAAAGTTTGAAAAGTTTTAAAGTATTTATTGTGTCTGATTTTTATCAGATATTGTATTATTTTATACATAGTATCATATTTGATCTTTATATAAAATGCCCTAGAGAGTATTATGTTAAAAATATAGTTTAGTGACAGGTAACAGTTTGGGGTCAAATTACCACATAATTCAGGCAAACCATTTTCTTCCATTCTAATCCAATCCTCATTTGAGCTCACAGTCTATCTGCATTGCCTAAGCAAGTTTTAACTACCAATATATTAATTTAATGAATGGCTGCTTTACTTATCTGATGCTGGTCTTTATAGACTCCATTGTGGAATCAACATTCAAGTCCTATACAATTAGGAAATGCATGCCCTTGATGCTGACCATGGGTCTCTCTCTCTCTCTCTCTCTCTCTCTCTCTCTCTCGGTTACTCTCTCTCTCTCTCCCTCTCTCCCCTTTTCTTTTTCTTTTTTCTTTTTTTCTTACTTTCCATTTATTGCTTTACATGCAACAATCTATCCCCCAATCAAAACAGATATCACGAAAAGGGAC
>NW_027187244.1:2546709-2610401 GCF_028583685.1 Petaurus breviceps papuanus
TTGCACTCTCTCTCTCTCTCTCTCTCTCTCTCTCTCTCTCTCTCTCTCATGTTGCTCTGCCATGTTGAAGAGAAGAATTAATGGAGTTTCAGGCACTCCATGGTTCTCAGAAAGTGAAAATTCTCTTTTAAGCCCAAATATTACCTCTCTCTCAGTGGTCACATAGTATTTATTGGAGGCAGAGCTGCGATGGTGGAGTAAAAGCAGGGACTTGCTTGTAATCTCCCTGAAATACCTCAAAATACCTGAAAAAAAAAAAAAGATTCTAAACAAATTCTAGAGATGCAGAAGCCAGATTCAATGACAGACTGAAACAAATTTCTAGCCCAAGACCATCTTGAAGGTCAACAGGAAAGGTCACTGGGCTGGGTGAGGAACATAGTCCAATGTGGGCCACACTGGCACAGATAGGACTGGAATAGACCTTAGGGAACTGAATTATGAGTAGCTGCAACTGTTTCCAGACTTCTTAACCAACAAACACCAAAGATAAATTCAAAGGTCAGTAGGAAAAGTTTGTCACCTGGGAGAGAGAGGAGCATGGTCTGGCCTCAGGCCCAGCCCAAGTCCCAGGGTGATGACAGTGACTGCTGCAGAAATGACTGCTTCTGGAGCTTTAGACCAACAGGTGGTGGGGGAATTGAGCAGCTGATCAGAGGAGGATTGCAGAGATCTCGTAGCTGGCTCTGAGATAGAATTCTCTTTCTTTGCCCATGCTTAAATCTGTGTAACAATGCTGGGTGGCAGTCCTTGGGTAAGGAAAAGTGCTAATGTGTTGGAACTTGTGGCAGCAGTGGAGAAGGAATCCTCCTTACAGTTCCAAGGTAGAAAATAGTGCATGTGATTGCTCACAGATCAGAATATAGGCCAGGAGAGGAGTATACACCTCTCCCTTGATCATACCACCTTGGAAGAATGGAAAATTTACAGGTCCCTAGAAATGTCTCTGAATATATCTTCACAAAACCCTTGAAATTTGGAACAGTACACCTTTCACTTAACAAAGAGCTCAAAAGTCAAGTAATTGTCTGGGAAAATGAGCAAACAGTGGGGGGAAATTGGACTATAGAATCTTACTTTCTTAATAACAAAGTATTTACTTCCTTGGTGATAAGGAAGATAAAAACATATAGCCAGATGAAGACAACAAAATCAAATCTCCTACATTAAAAGTCTCCAAGAAAAATATGAATCTGCCTCAGGCCATGGAAGAGCTCAAAAAGGATTTTGAAAATCTTGTAAGAGATGGTAGAGGAAAAATTGGGAAAAGAAATAAGAGTGATGCAAGAAAATCATGAAAAACAAGTCAATGGCTTGGTAAAGAAGATCCAAAAAATGCTGAAAAAATAACACCTTTAAAAATAGAGTAACCTAAATGGCAAAAGAGGTCCAAAAAGCCAATGACAAGAAGAATGCTTTGAAAAACAAAATTGGCCAAATGCAAAAGGAGTTTCAAAAGTTCACTGAAGAAAATAATTGATTAAAAATTAGAATAGTGTAAATGGAAGCTAATGACTTTATGAGAAATCAAGAAATTATAAAATAAAAGTGAAAGAATTAAAAAAAAGAAGGAAATGTGAAATATCTCATTGGAAAAACAACTGACCTGGAAAATAGATCCAGGAGAGAAAATGTAAAAATTATTGGACTACCTGAAAGCCATGATTTTAAAAAAAAAGTGCCAAGACATTATCATTCAAGAAATTACCAAGGAAAACAGAGGAAAAAGGGTGACCTGAATGTGAAGGGATGATATAAAAAAATAATAACATTAAGGTGCAGAGCCAAGATGGCATAGTAAAAACAGGAACTTACTTGATCTGGTCCCCCAATTACCTCCAAAACCTGCAAAAATGACTCTGAACAAATTTTATAGCTACAGAACCCACAAAATTATAGAGTGAAACAAATGTCCCACTGAAAGCAGATTGGCAGGCTGACAGGAAGGATCTATCACACTAGGTTGGGAGTGGAGCAAAATCCCATGTGGACCACACCCACACAGACCCATGGCACAGACTCGGGCAAAACAGACCTCAGAGGACTGAGGAAGCTGTGGCAATTTCCAGACTTCTGAGTACATAAATGCCAAAGAGAAAGTATAAGGTTAGTGGGAAAACTTTCTTGGACCTGGGTAAGAGAAGAGTGCAGTCTGGCCCCTTCCCCTGGGGCAGTTCAGGTGGTAGCAGCTGCAGTGGTGGCTGTTTCTGGAGTTTTAGGCCCACAGATAGTGGGGAGACCAAATGATTGATCAGAGGGCAATTGCAAGAATCTTTTTGTGGTGCTAAGGAAGAATTCTCTTGCCTTGCCCTGCTTGCTTCTGTGTCATAGTCTTGGGTGGTAACCCTGGGGTGAGGAGTGCTGGTGTGGTAGTGCTTATAGCAGCTATGGAGATAGCATCCTACTCACAGTTCCGAGGCAGGTGCCTAGAAGAAGTTTTAACAATGTCTGTGCAAAACCCCAGGAAGTTGGGACACAGCATTCTCCACTCTGGAAGAGTTCTACCATGAAAAAGAGCTCAAAGGTCAGATAATTTGCTGGGAAAATTAGCAAACAAAGGAAAAGAAATTAGACTGTAGGGGTGGCCAGGTGGCTCAGTGAGTAAGAGCACCGGCTCCAGTGTTAGGACGACCTGGGGATAAAACCTGGGTGCAGATACTTAGCACCACACCCAGAAATAACTGGCCATGTAACCTTGAGCAAGTTACTTAACCCCAGTTGCTTACAAAAAAGAAAAAAGAAATTAGACTGTAGTATCATTCTTTGGTGACAATGAAGATCAAAACATTAAACCAGAAGACAACAAAATCAAAACTCCTGTATCAAAAGTGTCCAAGAAAAAATATGAATTGGTCACAGGCCATGGGGGAGCTCAAGTAGGACTTTGAAAAATCTAGAGAAGAAGAGGAAAAATTGGGAAGAAAAATAAGAGCAATGCAAGAAAATCATGAAAAACAAGTCAACAGCTTGCTAAAGAGAAAATACTGAAGAAATTAATACCTCAAAAAATAGACTAACTTGAATGGTAAATAGGGTTCAAAAAGCCAATGAGGAGAAGAATGATTTAAAAAGCAGAATGGAGTAGATGGAAAAGCAAGTTGAAAAGCTCATTGAAGAAAACAATTCTTTTAAAATTAAATTGGAGCAAATGGAAACTAATGACTTTATGAGTAATCAAGATATCATAAAATGAATCCAAAAGAATGAAAAAATAGAAAGCAATGTGAAATATCTCATTGGAAAAATCATGACTTGGAAAACAGATCCAGGAGAGATAACTTAAAAATTATTGGTCTACCTGAAAGTCATCATCAGAAAAAGAACCTAAACATCAACTTTCCAGAAATTATTAAGGAAAACTGCCCTAATATTCTAGAACCAGAGGGTTAAATTGAAATTGAAAGAATTCATCAATTGCCTCTTGAAAAAAATCCCACAAAGGAAACTCCTAGGAATATTATAGCTAAATTGCAGAGTTCCCAGATCAAGGAGAAAACATTACAAGCAATTAGGAAGTAAGAATTTGAGTTTTATGGAAACACAATTAAGATAACACAAGATATAGCAGCTTCTCCATTAAGGGATCAAAGGGCTTGGAATATGATATTCTGGAGGTCAAAGGAGCTAGGATTAAAACCAAGAATCACCTACCTAACAAAACTAAGTATAATAGTTCAGAGGAAAATATAGATATTCAATGAAGTAGAGGAGTTTCAAGCATTCTTGATGAAAAGACTAGAACTGAATATAAAATTTGACTTTCAAATGCAAGAAGCAAGAAAAGCAAAAAAAGGTAAACAAGAAAGAGAAATCCTAAGGAACTTATTAAAATTGAACTGTTTACATTCCTACATGGAAAGATAATATTTGTGACTCATGGGACTTTTCTCAGCATTAGGATAGTTGAAGTGAATACACACACACACACACATTCACACATGTATACATCTGTATATGTATGTATACATGTATATATATATGTGTGTGGGTGTATGTGTGTGTATATATATGTGTGTGTGTATGTATACATAGAGGGCAAAGGTGAGTTGAATATGAAGGGATTATATGTAAAAAATAAAATTAAGAGCTGAGAGAGGGCTATATTGGGACAAGGAGAAATGGAGAGATAGAATAGGGTAAATTATCTCTTGTAAAAGAAGCAAGATAAAGTTGCTACAATGGAGGGGAAGATCAAGGCGGTGAAAGGGAATGAGTCAACCTTACTCTCTTTGGACTTGGCTTAAGGAGGGAATAGCATACACACTCAATTGGGTATCTTACCCTACATGAAAGTAGAGGGGAAGGGAATAAGAGGGGGAATGATAGAAGGGAGGGCAGATTGGGGGAAGGCATAGTCAGAAGCAAACACTTTTGAAAAGGGACAGGGTCAAAGAAAAATATAGAATAATTGGGGGGGGGATAGGATGGAGGGAAATATAGTCTTTCACAATACGACTACTATTGAAATGTTTTGCATAATTACACATACATAAGCTATATTGAATTGCTTGTCTTCCCAGTGGAGGTGGGTGAGGAGGGAAGAAGGGAGAGAATCTGGAACACATAGTTTTAAAAAGAAATGTTAAAAATTTGTTGGTACATTCAATCAAGAAATAAGATATATATTCATTGAGGTATAGAAATCCACCTTGTCCTACAAGAAAGTAAAGGGGAAGTGGCAAAGGGGTGATGATAAAGGGGGATATAAGAGAGGGCTGACTGGGGGAAGGGGTATTCAGTATGCCTGCCTTCTTGGGTGGGGGGCAGAGGAGAGATGAGGAGAAAATATGAAACTCAAACCTTGTGGAAATGAATGTTGCAAACTAAAAATAAATAAATAAATTCTTGGAAAAAATAAAATAAAATTAATCATTGAGAGGAATGTACCGGGAGAAAGAAAGGGAGAGGTAGAATGTAGTAAATCATCTCACATAAAAGAACCAGGAAAGCGCTTTTACAATGGAGGGGAAGGAGAGAAGGTCCAAGGGAATAAATGAACCTTACTCTCATTGGATTTGGCTTAAGGAGGGAATAATATACACACTCAATTGGGTATGAAAATCTATTTTACCCTACAGGGAAGCAGAAGCGAAGGTGATAAGAGAGGGGGAATAATAGAAGGAATGGTGGATTGTGGCTAGGAGTAATCAGAAGCAAAAACTTTTGAGGAGGGACAGGTCAAAGGAAAGAATAGAATAAGTAGAGGTTGGGAAGGATAGTGGAAAATACACTTGGTCTTTCAAAACATGACTGTTATGGAAGTGTTTTGCATGAGTACACATGTATAACCTATATTGAATTGCTTGTCTTCTCAATGAGGGTGAATGGGGAGGGAGGAAGGGAGAAAATATGGAACTCAAAGTTTTAAAAATGAACATTAATTTTTATATGCAATTGGGAAATAAGATATACAGGCAATCTTGCCTATCTTGCCCTACAGGAAAATAGAACAGAGAGATAAGAGAAGGGGATGGTGGTGATAGAAGGTAGGGAAAATGGGAGGAAGGGGAAATCAAAATGCACATTGTCTTGGGGTGGGGGAGAGGAGGATGGGGGATAAAATTTAAAATTCAAAATCTTGTGGAAGTGAATGTTGAAAACTGAAAACAAATAAATTAATAATAATTTAAGACAGAAGAGAGTGAATTGATTGGGATTATACCCCCTCCCCCAAAATTAGTTCCAAACTCCCATACTAGAGTAAAACCCTACATCTTTTTGAATTTGTCATGTTTTATTGAACCCTATTTATCTGACTTTGACATAAGGGAGGAATTTCTAAACAAGAAGATATAAAGAATGCATAGCTGTATTCAGAGCTTTCCAATTAGCATCTAATCAACAAAAGCAATGGACAATATCTAAAAAAAATATCTCATGTCACAGTAAACTCACAAAGACCTAAGTAGATTCCAGACAGTGTATAGGCCACTCTGAGCCCAGAAGTTGTAGGAAATGCAAAATTGAGTTTTAATAACCTCCATGGCCATTGTTCCCATGAACTGTCCAAATTTTTTTTTCAATTCATGAATTCATTGTTTGTTGTTGAGTTGTTTTAATAGTGTCTGACTTTTCAGAAACCCATTTTGAATTTTCTTGGCAAAGATGCTTTAGTGGTTTGCTATTTTCTTCTCTTGCTTGTTTTACAGATGAGAAACTGATGAGTTTTCCTGACTCTTGGTTCAGCCCTCTATCCTATGTGCCACCTAGCTTCTTCTCATGCATTCATTAAGGCCAAGATTTTTAAGAAGTCTCAGGAATTCTAAACTTGGGCTATTGGCGTGGTCCATGGCTTTTGGAATCATTTTTTTCTATTTGTTTTATTATTACTGACAGACACCACTAACTGATTGTCAATATCATTGCCTCTGTACTCGTGGATTGGGGGAATGGACATAAGATAAGGCCACATCAAGTAGAAGCTTACTGGCCTGATGTCTTTCTACTCTCAGAGACATCTGATTGACTCTTCTACTATGTCTCCTACGTCTTATCATATTTCATCTTTTCTACTTATGCATTTCCCTACTTAAGTGAAGTCAAGTCCTACTATTTCATGTTATAAAAGAAAGGGTATCCAGATGGAGAGGGGCACTATTCTTAAATTATGAGTTATACAGATATTTCCTAGATTATCTTGCACTTATCACTCTCCTGAGTTCTACTCCCACATGAACAATTCCCAAGAAGATATATATCTGCTAGATATCTCATAGACGCTTAATAACTCCAAAACAGAATTATTTTTGACTTATTCCTAAATCTATACCTTTACATAATTTCCCTACTTGTCAAATATGCCACCATTCTTTCAGTCAGCCATGTTCATTCCCCATATCTAATTATTTGAAAAATGTTTTTGATTCTACCATCATGACATCTGTCTTGGAGGAGATGACAGTTGTCTCCTTCTCACATAGCCATTACCCCTTTTTAGTCCCTTCATCACTCCCCATCAGAAATTTTGAAATATGTTCATAATTATTTGCTGCTTACAGTCTCTTCCCTCCCCATCATCTGCGGAACGATATCTGCAAAAAAAATCTTCCTAATGTACATGCCTGACCATGTCATTTCCCCATTTTAAAACTTTTTTGGTTCCCTTTAACTACTAGCATATAATAGGAATTTCATTGTTCCCAATTTAAAGCCCTATATAATCTGGCTCTAGTTTACTTTATTTCTTGTTATCCACCTTCATACATTTAGTTTTCCAATCCAATTGACCCACTCTACATCCCACCTTTGTGTCGTTTTACAATTTGTCCCTCATGCCCAGTATGCACTCCTTCTTTACCTCTCTTCCTCTGAGAATTCTTAATACAATTCAAACCTAGCATAGGTAAAATCTTTTATGAAAAGATTTTCCTGATTACCTAATGGTCTTTTCTTTCCATTCTGATATTACTTTCTATTTATTCCTTCACAACAGTCCCTTTACACAGGAAGTAAATGGCAGAGTAGGGATTTGGGGCAATTGGAAAAAGCACCAGACCTGGAGTTAGGAAGACATGAGTTTAAATCTGGCCTCATACTCTTATTATCTAAATGACCCTAGGCAAGTCACTTAACCCTGTTTGCCTCAGATTTTCATCTATGAAATTAGCTGGAGAATGAAATGTCAAACAACTTCAGTGTCATTGTCAGGAAAATCTCTAATGAGGTCACAAATAGTTGGATATGACTAAAAAAAGTCTGAACAGGGATTTGAGCCTAAATGTCCTTATTCTAAATAGAGTACACTTTCCCCTACATTACCAGTCTGTTGAGTTTCTTTTCATAGTCATTTATCAAAATCAAAGTCATTCTTCTTTCTTTATAAAGTATACTATCTTAGTTGTGCCCTCCACCTCCACCTTTGCCCTCATACTTAAGGTCACCAATATACAGGATGAAATCTGTTCAAAGACTGTGACTCCATAGTTGATCAATTCATTTAGCTCCCATGAACTACATCTTCATACCACTTAGCCACTAATAAGGGTAGTTATGAATTAGATATCAATGATCCAAATTACTCTTTCTAATCATGACCTCTTATCCTTACATTTGATTTTTCTCTCTCTGCCTTAGTCATATTTTTATTTAAATTTATTTATTTTATTTTTCAACATTCACTTTAACAAGATTTTGCATTCCATTTTTCCTCTTCCTCCCACCCACCCTTCTCCACTCCCCAAGACAGCAAGCAATCTGACATAGACTATACATTTAAAACCAAATTAAACACATTTCCATATCAGGCATGTAGTGAAAGAATAATGTAAAGCCAAGCACGAGCAGCTTTCCAGAGGACTTTTGGTGTAAACAGCTTTCAAGATTCTGATTACATAGTATATTGAACTCTCTATTAAATAAGAAAGAGCAAAACATTCATAGGAAATCAAGGCACAGAATTCACAATGTTACAACTTATCACAGAAAATCAAAATACAGCACTCATCATGTCACAACTCAACAACGTGTCACTAAAATGGTAACAGTTTTCAGCAAAGTGGTCACATGGTTTTAAACAAAGTACTTTAGTCAAACACAAACTCCTTAATTCACTCACAAAGTTCAAAAGTCAAAGTTGTCTACCCCTAGGTCACAGTAAATCATAATCTTCTCAGACAGTACACAGTATGCAAGCAAAGTCTTCTTTCAGCTTGACTCGAGACTGGCTATCAGTTCCTATGGTTCCTCTTCCATGGTCCCAGCTCCAAATGTCACCTGGTTTCAAAGGCAGGCAGCTCCCAGTTCTTTGTCCAGCTCCTTGTCCAGTTCTTCATCCAGTTCCATTCCATATTGAAGTACACAGTGTCCAGTCCACCTCAAGTCTTTCATACTTCCTGTTTCTGGGAAGACAAAGTTTAGCAGATCCACAATAATATGCATACACATTGTTGGCACCATCATCAATTCACTATCTGCCTGTGAAATGAACTCAGACCCACCAACAAGGTCTGAGAACTCAACACAAATCATCAACATAGAAATCAACACAGATCCACAAACAAGGTCAAAGAGGTCAGCCCTCCTCCAGTACTTCTGTAAACATACAACCAGAAAAACCTCTTTCAGCAGTTCTAGTAAGGTGCCAGGGCTTCTGTACAAAGTATCACAAACAAACATCAACATAGACAGAACAGACAGAGTGCCAGGATACCACAAGTTTTCTCCTTCTTGACTCTGACACCACAAGAGTGCTCTTCTCAGTTTTTCTGTCTTTAGCCCTGGGGCTCTCCTTATATAGTTATTGTCTCCTCCCCAGGAATTCACAAGTTCCAGGTTTCACCAGTTGCAGAGGTTCACATATTCTGTTTCTTAACAGAGGTGATGCAAGGCTCAAAAGAAACTTGAACTGAAACAAGGTGTTAATTCAATAGCTGAAATAAGGTGTGAACTACTTCTGTGCTTGCCGTTACCTTCCACCCTTCCAGGATCCTTGGCCTTATAGTCTCAATCTAAATGGCCATGGATCCTGGAACAAATAGAGGCACTGTACTTTGTAATCCTGCCAACTACACCATAATGTAAAGCCAAGCATGAGCAGCTTTCCAGAAGAATGCTACTGTGAATAGCTTTTAAGGTTTTGATTACATAGTATAGTGAACACTCTATTCAATAACAAATCAGAGCAAAACATTCACAGTAAATCAAGGTACAGCATTCACAGTGTTACAATTTATCACAGATAATCAAACTATAGCATTCAAAACAACTTATAACAGATAATGGCCACATAGTTTTCACCACAGTGATCACACAGTTTTGAACAAAATATAATCATTTAGTCAATCAATCACTTAGTAACTCAAAAATTTAATCATCCTTAAGGAAGCTTGCCTCCTTAAGGGTCACAAAATACAATAGTCAAAGTTCTCCAATCATGGGGCAGTCTAAATTATAATATCATTCACTACTCAGTACTCTCTTAAGGGGTAGTGTAAAATACACAGGCCATCCACCCCTCAGTCACAAATAAGTTATAATCTTGTCAGTCAGTACACAGTATCCAAGGAATGTCTTCTTTCAGATTGACTCAAGTAGTCTCTCAGATTCCCTGGGTCGCCTTCCATGGTCCCAGTTCCAACCTGGATTCACCCAACCGTCACCTTGGTTCAAAGGCAGACAGATCCCAGTTCCTTGTCTAGCTCTCAGTGCTGTTCCAGTTCCATGCTGAAATTCACAGTGTACCATCCACCTTAAATCCTTCACATTCTCTGTTCCCAAGAAGTCAAGGCTTAACAAAACCACAAACAGTTTCATTGAAAGTACCAGTATCACAGTCATGCTTCCTCAGTCTTCAGAAGCTCCCAGAAGAAGCTGTTTACTCCCCAGCAGAAGCTCCAGCTGGTTCCCAGAATCATAATCACTTCACCCAGTTTCCCAAAAATCAAAGTCATTCTCTCCAACCTGGGCCTTTCTTCTTCAGCCTCCTTGGCAGCAGCTGTTTCTGCCTCCATGAAGCTTATCCCAAGGAGTTCTGACTATCCCTCTCTGGAGTTTTTTCCTTTTATACAATATTGCTCCTCCCTTTTCCTCCCCTTCCTGTTACATCAGCAACAGGAGTTCATTCTGTTTCCTTATTAGAGGCTTAATTTGAACTAGGTGCTAAGTACCTCTTAGCTTTCTAATACAAAAGGATCTTTAAATTTCTTTAACATTATAAAGAATCAGAACAAAAGGAAAAAAAAAGCATAAGAAAGGAAACAAAAAACCAAAACAGTGATCCACATTTAGACTCCATACTTTTTTCTCTAGATTTGTACAGCATTTTCCAACGTCTTCAACATTTATCATTTCCCCTTTCTGCCATATTAGATCATTGATTGTTTCTGTTATTTATTGTTTTACCCACTCATTTTTAGGGTTAGATTTATTTAGTGTTTACTTAATTTTAGTCAATGATTCCTTGGTCCTTTGTCATATGTAATTTTTATTGTGTC
The DNA here is from genome assembly GCF_028583685.1 of Petaurus breviceps papuanus. Lineage (NCBI taxonomy): Eukaryota > Metazoa > Chordata > Mammalia > Diprotodontia > Petauridae > Petaurus > Petaurus breviceps. The sequence goes on from NW_027187244.1 coordinate 2,557,641, forward strand.
ATGATCTGAAAAGGATGTATTTAATATTTATACCTTTCTGCATTGCATTGTGAGTTTTTTTTAAAGCTCTACCATGGTCAAATTTAGGGAGTGCCACATACCATTGAGAAAAATGTATATTCCTTTCTATCCTCAGTCAATATTTTCCAGACATCTACCATATCTAACTTTTCCCCCCAAATTCTATTCACCTCCTTAACTTCTTTCTTGTTTATTTTATGGTTAGAGTTATCTAGTTTGGGGAGGGGGGAGGTTGAGGTCCTCCACTAGCATAGTTTTAAAATATATTTCTTCCTATAACTCTCTTAACTTCTCCTCTAAGAATTTGTATACTACATCACTTGGTGTGAATGTTTAGTATTGATACAACTTCATTATTTATGGTACCTTTTAGCAGATGTAAATTTATCTCTGGTAAACAGGCTTATTTTTGTTTTTGCTATGTCGGAGATCAGGATTGCTACTTGCTTTTTTTTTTTCTAACTTCAGCTTAAGCAAATTACATTCTGTTCTAACTTTTTACCTTTCCTCAATGTGTATCTCTATGCTTAAAATGTGTTTCTTGTAAACAACCTATTGTAAGATTATGTTTTTTCATCCATTCTACTATCTGCTTCTATTTTATGGGAGAGTTTGTTCCATTCATATTCCCAGTTTCGATTACTAATTCTTGATTTCCCTCCATCCTAATTTACCACCATTTATACTTTTCTCTCTTTACACCCTATCTCTCCTCACCAGTGTTTTACTTCTGACCACCAACTCCCTCAATCTGATCTCCCTTCTATCAGTCCCCACCCTTTTCTTTCCCCTTTCCACTACTACTTCTGCCCTCCTTTCTATCTAACTATTCCCTTTTCTTTTATCCTCCTAGGGCACTAGGGTAAGTTAAATTTCTATGCCCAACTGAGTGTGTAATGTTCTTCCCACTCTGAGATAAATCCTCCAAAAGAAAGGTTCAAACAATGCTTACCTTCAGTACTTCTTTCCCTCCATTGCAATAAGACTTTTGTGCCTTTTGGTGTGATGTAATTTATCCTATTTTGTATATAATTTCCTCTTCTCCCAATATAATCTTTTCTTCACCCCTTATTTTTTATACCATCACATCAAAGACAACTTATGCACATACCCTTTCTCTATGTATACCTCTGCTAACTGCCCTTATAAAGATACAGTCCTCTCCCCATGTACAGTAAACAGTTTAATCTTATTGAATAACATGTGTGTTTTTTCCCTCTTTCCTGTTTACATTTTATACTTCTCTTGAGTCTTTGATTTGAAGATCAAATTTTCTATTAAGCTCTGGTCTTTTCATCAAGAATGTCTGAAAGTGTCCTATTTCACTGAATTTCCATCTTTTACTCTGAAAGATTATGCTAAATTTTTCTAGGTAGTTGATTCTTTGTTGTAATCCAAGATCCTTTGCCTTCCAAAATATCATATTCCAAAATCCTATCCTTTAATACAGAAATTCCCAAATTCTGTGTAATCCTGACTGTGGCTCCATGACATTTAAATTATTTCTTTCTAAGTGATTGCAGCATCTTATGCTTAACTTGACAGTTGTGTTTGACTTCAATATTCCTTGGAGTTTTCATTTTGGGATCAATTTGAAGAGGTGATCAGTGAATTCTTTCAATGACTATTTTACCCTCTGATTTCAGGATATCAGGGCAGTTTCCTATGATATTTTCTTGAATTTATTTCTTTTTGTGACCATGGCTTTCAGGTAGTCCAATAATTCTAAAATTATCTCTCCTGGATCGTTTTTTCCAAATCAGTTCTTTTTCCAATGAGATATTTTACATTTTCTCCTATTTTTTTCATTCTTTTAAAATTTTGTTTTGAGTGATTTTTAATGTGTAATAGTCATTAGCTTTCACTTCCCCAATTCTATTTTCTTTTTGCTTATTGAAGGAGGGAAGGCAGGGCAATTGGGGTCAAGTGACTTGCCCAAGGTCACACGGCTGGTAAGTGCTAAGTGCCTGAGGATGGATTTGAACTCAGGTCCTCCTGACTCTAGGCCAGTGTTCTATTTTCTTTTACAAATGATAAAACTTTTATATCACCAGAGATTTTGGAGTAGTCTACTCACTCAGACGGGTAAGGCCAGTGCTCTATTGACTGTGCCACCTAGCCACCCCTCCCAATTCTAATTTTTAAGGAATCATTATCTTCAGTAATTTTTTATACCCCTTTTCCTTTTGGGTAACTAACTCTACTTTGTAAGGAGTTATTTTCTTCAGTGGATTTTTTCCCATTTAAATATCTGTATTTTTAAGCAATTGTTTTCTTCAGTCAATTTTTGCCCTTCTTTTCCAAATTGTTGACTCTATTGCATACTTCTAATTTATTTTCCCAATTTTTCTTCTACATCTCTTATTTTATTTTTGAAATCCTTTTTGAGCTCTTCTAAGAACACTTTTTGGGCTTGAGACTAATTTATATTCCCTTTGACCTTTTGTATTATGTAGTAGCATGTAGTTCATATGTATGTATGAAGAGGACATTGTTGTCCTCTTCTGAGTTTTTGCTTTTATCTTCCCTATCACCATGATAACTTTCTATGGTCTAGGATTTTTTTTTTCTTGCTTGCTCATTTTAGCTTTATTTCATGGCTTTTAAAGTTAACCTCTACTCCTGGGGCTTTCTTGTGCTGGGGCCCAATGGCATGGTCACTGGTTTTGTTCTACAGGACCTCAGGTGCTTGCAGTTTTCACACTACGCAGTGGTGGCCAAGACTCATCATGCCTGTTTAAAGCTAATCACAAGGAATGCTCCTGAGGACTGCAGCTATAAATAACTTTAAGGATCTAATCACATAGAATAGTGAGCTCTTTATTTATTCAGCAATAAACTAACACAAAATTTTTGAGAAACTCAAGCAGAATATTCACAATATAACATAACAACTTAATACTAAGGTGGCCACATAGTCTTAAACAAAACATTATCATTCAATGAGTCACAGTCTCCTTAATCAAAATAGAGTACCCAACACAAGTCTTCTTTCATCTTAATTCCAGGCTGGCTTCCAACCATGCTTAAATCCTTAAGGGATATCAGAAAGTATAAACAACATCCACCCCCAGGTGACGTTTATTCTTCCTTTTGACCCTCTATCACGCACTCATATTAAAATATCATCAGTTAGCACTGAGTAGCCAAGTAAAGTCCTCTTTCATTTTAACTTGAGGCTGACTTCCAAACCCTATGGCTCCTCTTCCACAGGCTGACTGGCTGGTTGCTCCCAGCTCTTGCCTGGATTCACCCAACTCTTGCCTGGATTCAAACACAGGTAGCTCTCTGCTCTTGTTCTATATCTCAGCTCTTCAGAGTTTTTGTTTCTAGGAGAAGACAAAGCTGAACAGAGTGACAACAATATTTACACACATTGCTGTCACTCTCATCTCAATTCACTTTATGTCTGACAAAGTAACACAAACCAACAGAAAAAGCTTTTGCCTGAGAAATCAAACCTAAATCAACAGTAAAGTCCCAGGACTTCTGTGAACAGCTGTAAAATTGTCTTTCAGGGCTTCTGTATCAGCAGTAAAGTCCTCTTTCAGGATTTCTATATCAGCAATAAAGTCTTCTTTCAAGGTTTCTATATCAGCAGTAAAGTACTTTTTCAACAGACAGAATGCTTCATTCTGACAAAGTATAACATCAACATAGACAAAACAGGGTGCCAGCATCACAAACATTCACCCTCTCAATCCTACTTGGTCCCAGTTTGTGCTTGAGTTTTTCTCTGCTCTGCTTCTCCCTGTTCTGCTCTTTTGGCAATCTCCTTCCACAGTGGTCTTAAAGTTTGCTTTATTTCTATTAAGGTCAGGGAAGGTCTCTAAACTCCCTTAGACTTATTAAGGGAAACACAATGTATACTGTTGCCAACAAAGACTGGACACAATCAAAGGCAAGGCTCAAAGCTTAAACAAGAAGCAAAGTACTACTTTGCTTGCCATTACAACCTATTGCTATCTGATTTCTGATGCTGTCAATTTGTTGTGGTTAAGATCCTCCCACTGGCCTTTCCACACACTGTCTGTGCTGGGCTGTGATCCCCTTTTATTCAAGTGAGGCAGACATTTCCTTAGTCCTTTTATCTTTCTTTTGTTGGAGGGGGAAGGCAGGGCAATTGGGGTTAATTGACTTGCCTGAAGTCAACAACTAGTAAGTGTGCCAATTGTCTGAGGCTGGATATAAACTGAGGTCCTCCTGACTCCAGGGCTGCTGCTATATTCACTGTGCCACCTAATTACCCCTTAAGTTATCTTAAGTTCAAAAATTGTTTAACTCTCATCTTTTTCTAGGTTCTGTTACTCCAAAATCTGTTTAGAGGATTGATTTAATGTTGTTTCTAAGGGAAACTGGGGAGAGATGAGTCAACTTCCTCATTTTTCTATGTCATCTTGGCTCAGCCCCTCTGCCTTACTCCTATTAAACCTATTCTGATAACAATCTCTAGTTTTTTCTAAACTTCCTGTAATATTTTGTTTGTTTTCTATAATATGCTATCCTTATTCTGGCCTCCCCACTTTCAAAGTTTAGACACTACAATTCAATTATATAATATATTCTAGTATTGAATGTATTGTCACTATTTCCTTTTGACACATATCTCTCAAAAACACTAATCCTATGAGACCCAATTATCTAGCTTTTCTATTCCTACTGACTGTCTACAGATCACTTATGTATAAAGACATGAAACCATGCTGCTCGTATTCACTATATATTTAGTCACCTGCTCTCAACTGGATCTTTGCTGCTGAAAGATTTATTCTTCCCTTTGACCCTCTATCATGCACTCAGGAAAGACTTTTAGACATTTGTCTTTCTTCAGATCCCCTGTACTATACACTACAGGTTCCTCTTTGACAACAACATAACAAAACTGACTACCTTCTACTTTATTGAGAAAATTGAGGCAATTTGCCCAAAGCTTTGCCTTTTTTTTTTTGCAGCTCAAAATTTTTCTGCTTGTATCTCATTCTCTCCTTTTCTCTTGTCTATGAGCAAGGGATGGTCATTGTCCTTATTAAAAGTATCCCCTCAACTGGTACCCTCGATCCAATCCCATTCCATTTTCTCCACTAGTTAACCCCTTGCATAATTAATTCCCTCTTTATTTTAGTTTTACTCCAATCTTATTTACTAGCTTTCTGCTGTAATGCTACATAGAAATATGCTCCTTGCTCTTTCATCCTTAAAAAAAAAAAATGAAATTGGGTGTGGCTAAGTGGTACAGTGAGTAGAGCACTGGCCCTGGAATCAGGAGGACCTTGGTTCATATCAGACCTCAGATACTTAACACTTATTAGCCATGTGAAGTTGGGAAAGACACAATCCCAATTGCCATGCCTCCCCCCTCCAAAAAAAAGAAAGTGAAAATCCTTCACTTAAACTTTTTATAATCTCTAGTCAAATGTCTAGAGAAACTAACCAACACTCTCATGATCATCCAAATCAATTTCTAACCTCAAAATTTTAGGAATTTTACTCAATCATCACCATTCTTATAATGTCTTCAGCTTTGATACTGTGGACTATAGCAGAAAGTCAATAAATATAAAATTAAATATGTCTCATCTTATGCGCACTTTAACTTTACTCCACTTTAATCACATAGCTTCCTCCTGTTTGGTTCTCTCCCCACAATTTCCTTTGCTGAGTCATCATTTATGTCCTTTCCTTAAGTATAAATGTTCCCCAAAGTTCAGGGTTTTCTATATGCATCTCCTTTCCAGATCTACTCCAATGGGTTCAATTTTCATCATTACATAGAAACATACATAGGTGCATACACATATATGTATATATATATATATGTATATTTTTGCATGTATATATGTGCATATGCATGTGGGTAGGTGTGTGTGTGTGGGTGGGTGGGTGGGTGTATCCCATATCTAATCAATTTTCAAGTCTCATTTTAAACAAAAGCAGCCTGTATTAATCCCATACTATGTGCCAGGTGCCATCCTAATTGCTGAAGATATAGAGATTAAAGTAAAATTGTCCCTCCTCTCAAAGAGTTTTCCTTCATACAGGGAAGACAACATGTACACATATAAGTGTATATTTAATATATAAAAATTATTAAAGGTAATTTTGGAAGGGAGTACACTGATAGAATGAGTGGTATTAGCTATTGCAGAAAATCAAAACCAGTTTACTAATATGACTAATAGTTCACAAATTTATAATTGCCATTTGAAATATATAAAGTTCTTTTCTCTCAACAACTGTCATATAGGTAGTGTAGTAATTATGATTTTTTTCCATTAAAAAATAAGTCTCAGAGATCTTAGATGTCATGAATATCATCAGTAATCTCTGAAGACAGGGAGGGGAACCAGGATGGTGAAACTTGAGCTGAGTTTTGATGAAAGCAAAGTAAATCATAGCAAGAGACAGAGGTGAAGAGGGAGAGTATTCAAGGAATGGATATGTGTAATACAGGCCAATCCAAGGTTATGGAGAGAGGATGTGGAATCTATGCATTTTATGCATGGAGAACAATGAGGTATATATATATATATATATATATATATATATATATATATATATAGAGAGAGAGAGAGAGAGAGAGAGAGAGAGAGAGAGAGATCATTGAAATTGAGATGTTAACTATAAGAATACCTGGAATAGTAGGAAGGAACTACATTGTGAAAATATTTAAATTTAAATATTAGAGGAGTTTATATTTGTTACTAGAGGCAATATGAAGCCACTTAGGTTGATTTAGCATGGATTCATGGATATATAGATTCCAGGTGTGGGGAACCTGCAACCCTGAGGTCACTTGTGGCCTTCTACATCCTTGGGTGTAGATTTTTACTGAGTCCAAGTTTTATAGAACATATACTTTTATTAAGGGAATTTGTTCTGTGAGGTTTGGGTTCAATGAAAGGGAAGCACTTGAAGACCTAGAGGGTCACATTTGACCTCAATGCCACAGGATTAGACCTACAATTTAGTAAAATTAGTGTGAAAGATGGATTGTAATTGGCAGAGGCTTGAAGCAGGAAGAAAAAGTAGGAAACTCACAGTTGTCTGGGGAGAGGTGATAGATACCTAAACCAGGATGCTGACTATATGAGTCACCCAGGTTTTTGATCTGTGGTACCACTTTCAGCATAAATAGGGAAATTTGTAAGAAGGATGGTTTGGGGTAGGGGAGAAGGAACAAGATGTATTTTGTTTTGTATATACTGAATTTAAGATGCCTTGAGATGTCCTGTTGGCAATTTCCAAAAATTTCAGTGTTACTGAAACTACTCCCAGCCAGAGACCACTAAATCCTTCCATTTAAGACTACTAATCACTCTGAGCAAGGAATTCTTTGTCATGGATATAAATGAGTTGGTGCAGAAGCCAAATTGGCAGGGAAGGCTGAGAGATATGATATGGGATCCTGAATGAAGTCTATAACTGAATGAGGATTTCAATTATTCAATGAGAAGAATCATTACTCTGTTTCTTGCAAAAAATGCTACAGGAGCTCAAAAGTCATTTTGGACGTTTTACCCAAGTATTAAATAAAATTTAGAAGGTCTTGAAAAAAAAGCCACAAGATAACGAGGATACATATGGAAAATTGAGACAGTTAAAAGATTCATCCTATACTATCTTGTCTCTTTTGAAAAAAAACCTGTTAATAGCTTGCAAGCAAAAAGGCAAAGATTTCTACTTGAAAAGGAAAGGAAACCACTACAATTATTTGGTGGAGGTTGCAGATAAGTAGTAGAATAACAGTGGGTCAGTAAGAGCAGCAGTCAGTATATACAAAACATAATCCATACTCTGTTACATCTCAGGCTCAGAGGCTGCATTGAGTGCACAATCTTCTGTGAATGAAAGTTGTGCACGAATTTTACCTACACTTTAATCTTGGCTTGCAATCTTTTCAGGTTAAATTTACCATCAGTATGTCAACTGACCTTGAGGCCATTTTCATCATCATTGAAGATTTCTGACAACGTACCTGAAAACATCATGTTCAAAAGTGTGGGAGAAAGCACAGAGCTCTCCTTCACTCCATTGGTGACTAGGAAAGAGTGAGAGCATTGTGTATTATCCAAAATTCATGCAAGCATGCTGTCATGGAAATGGCTTACAATACTGATGGACTTCTCTGGACAACCAAATTTTGTCATGATCATCCCCAAGCCCTCCCTACCAATGATATCAAAGACCTTAGATTGATCAGCATCATGTTCAGACCTCTGTTTTGTTCCTAATATTTCTCCTGGAGTTGTCAGGCAGCAAATACCATGCTGACCATTCCGTGGCCCTTTATGAAGCCATACTGGGTTTCTAGTAGATGACCATCTTCCAGGGGAAGACTCAGCCTATTAAAGAGGACTCTGGCAATAATCTTGCTGGCAATGACTAAGAGAGAGACTTTGCTGTGATTGTACAGGATTAACTTATTGCTTTTTCCTTTATAGATATGGACAATGGAGGCATCCTTGAATTTCTGGGGGAATAACCTCCCCTTGCTATATAACAGAAGATTTCAGTCAGCTTTTATATAACTGGTGGACTCCTGCCTCATAAATCTCAACTGGAATAGAATCAGAACGACAAACTTTGCCATTCAAGAAAAGCTAAATGGCATTCAAAAGCTCTTCTTTACTTGTAAGTTCAGATAGAGAGGGATTGGTTTCATCCTGAGGTATATGGCCAAGGGCTTCAGCATTAGCTAATGATGGTCTGTTGAGAACATTAAAAGTGTTTGGCCCATCTCTCCAGGATCATTCACTTATCACCAACCAATGTGGTTTCATCAACCATTAGTAGTTGAGATGTGCTGTAGGTCTTTAACCCATAAATAGTCTTCAGGGAATTATAAAAGTTCTTTGTAATGTTGCTATTAGCATAAACTGAGTTTCATCTGCCTTCTTATTGAGCCAAGAATCATGCATCTCTCTGAGCTTTTCCTGTACTTTACTTTTGATAGAATTAAATTCTGCCTTCTTAGCTATGGATGAATTATCTTGCTGGTAAACCCTCTGAAGTTCTCTCTCTTTTTTTGTTTATCAGTTTCTGAATTTCCCCATCATTAATGCCATACCAATCTTGATATTTTCAAGTGTCCTGGCATAGATGAGTAAATCCAGTGCTGTACACAAAGACTTTGCACACTGCCCACTCTTTTTCTGGTCCATTGTCGACCATGTGCAGGCCCAGCTTTTCCTCCATATTAGTAAGAAACTAATCTGTTTACATTACATCTTCTGGTAGTTGTGTTGCCTTGGTGCTACCATTTTAATTAAATGCAAATTTTTATCTTGGAGTGCTATTGCCTTCATCACTCTCACATCCTGTCTGCCTCTGTTCCCTTCAATGACATAGTTTATTAAATGCAAATGTTTATTGTGGGGATGTGTCTATGAAGTTTTATGGCACTTAAATATACAGAAAACAGCATTGGTGATGAGAAAGTCATGAGATCCACAAATCTGCAGTAACAAGTGACTACTACCTTTGCTTTTTGGCCTCCACTACTCCTAAGGACTTTCTGACAGTTTTGATAGTCTGTGCCTACTATGTCATTAAATTCACCCAGAAATACTAGCTTATCCTCTTTTGGCACATTGATGATGAGGGTCTCCAGGTCTTCATAAATTTCTTCTTTGACCTCATCAAGGTTTGTCATGGTGGTATTATATTAATTGATGATTGTGATATGATGCTTTCCTTCATATTGCAACTGCAATGTTATGAGCTCGTCATTCATTTCTTTTGGTAGACAGACATGGATGTTGACTAGATTAGTTTTAATTGCAAAACCTACTGCAACTTCACAGAGCTTACCTGTATCCAACTCCAAATTCAATATGTTGACCAGCCTCATTTCATTCAGTGTTGCTATTTAGATGTGATACCTGTTGAATTCTCTTCCAATGAAAGCTGATCTTCTTTCAGGTCTACTGGATTTCATGTTGTGCATAAGTATATATACAATCCATGTAGCAGTGGTGAGTAGGATCATCTTTGCCAAAGTTTTTGTTTTTTCTGTGTATGTTTTTACTAGATGGGCAGAATAGAGCTGAATAAAGTTAGGTTAGGTAAAGCAGACAAATTATAAATGTACCTTTCTATCCCCTGCCTCACACCAGGAAATGAGTAATGTCTTTTAGAAAAGGCTGTTCAGACACTCTGAGGGCTAAAGAAAACCCATAGATGACCCTATGTCTAAACTACATGAATGCAGGATTGGACTACAGATCCCAGTTTATCTGCATCTGCTATTGATCACTTGACCATCACCATAGGACATTGAGATACATAAAAATGGAAAATAATATTGGTGATGCTTTTGACTCATGCACAAATTGCATTTAAATGAGACAGAATTGAGCAGGTTGTGTACCTCATTCTCTCTTCCAGTCATCACAATCTAGTGTCAATACAAAAGTCCAGACAACTAGAGATGGCATGAGATAAAGTCGATGACCTTGACATCTTAGATAGCTAATCAAGCTCTAAGTGCTCCACAGCACCTGCTTCTGCTATCTTCATGACCTGTTGGAACAATTTATTCACATCCTCTCATTCCACTAGGAAAATCTTAATATGCTTAGGGTAGACATCTCCCCAACTCACCAATGGATTTGAGACCCTTGGTTATCCCCAAACTGGTTCAGCCTATCTGAAAAAAAAAATGGTTTACTGGGGTGTGGCCACTGTGCATACTACAATTTCTGGGAGCCACAGGCAAGAGTTGGGTAGCAGGTGCTACCAAAGGTGGAAAGGAGTCCTGACAGCAAAGTTCCTAATTTTCTCTGAACATCCATTCATTCCAGATGAAATTCCAAACTAGCAGAATACAAATAAAGATCCCCAATAATCCAATCTCTAAAAAGAAATCAAATGATCTATTGAGGAAGTAGTTTAGGAGGTAAGGAAACTACTTGGTCCTAATGGATTTAAAGGACTATGCTATCAAACTTTTAAAGAACAAACAATAAAAATATAAGAGAAAGGATTCTCAAAAATTGATAATATGTACTAACAAACTCCTTTTATGGCTCTTACAAATGAACTAATAGAATAACAAAAAAGAATAATATCACTAATGAATATTGATTCATTTATGATAATCAAGTTGTATTTATATCAGAGAGGCAAATGTGGTTCTACATTACATAAATAATAAATATAATTACTCACATTTTAGCAAAAAAATTCAAAACCATAATATTATCTCAATAGATGTAGAAAAGGCCTTTGACAATGCATAGCATTTATTTATGGTAAAAATCTTAAAAGCATAGGCCAAAAGGGATATTTAAAAATATATGTCAATATGTATATATGTAAATCCAAATTCAAACATTATTTATAAGGGCAATATGTTATGAACTTTCCTAGTCAATATAGGAATGGAACCAAAATGTGATCCTTCCTTGTTGTTATTTGATTTACTTCTAGAAATTAGAGCAATAGTAATTAGATAATTTAATGAAATTAAATTTATAAAGATAGTCAAAAATAGAAAAGAAAACTTTATTTCTAATGACATGACAGTTTACAAAACAATCCTAGGGAATAGACTAAAAACCCACTGAAAAAGATTAATAACAAACAAAGTTGAAGACTGTAAAATGAATTCACAGAATTCTAATGACATTTCTATGTAATAATTACAATGAGTAGAAGGTAATAAAAGGGGAGAGTGCTATGCAAAATAGATGTAAAATGCATACAACATTTGAGAGTAAATCTTTCAAATCGCTCTCAATATTTGCATAGATTCCAATTATAAAATGCTAAAAAAAAAACAACCTACAATTCAAATTACTAAATGAATATTCAGTGCCCATAGTTAGACCAAAATAGTATAATACAAATGGCGGTGCTACAAAGGTTAACCTTCAGATTTAATGTTATACCAAATCATTAAAGGGATCTTTTGTAGTACTAGTTAAATTATAAAAAAATTCACTTTGAAGTATAAATGTTTTACTTAGAATACCAAGAATAATCATTTCAAATTATTAATATAAAGGAAATAGCACTTTTGGACCTCAAAATATATCATAAAGCAGCAGTCATTACAAACAGTATTTATTACTTTAATATAAGCTATAAAAATGGAACTTTGAAAACAATATTCAGAAATAATTGAACTCACAACCTAGTGATTAACCAAAAAGCATTAATTATCTAGGGAAGCATATTGTATTTCATAATTGATGGAAAGACTAGAACACACTCTGACAGAAACTAGGCTTAGATAAATACCTTATACGATATCAACCCACAAATTCAAAATGCATATGTGACCTGATTATTGAAGATCATACTATTAAACATTTAAAGGGAAAGTACAGGTGGCAGAGTCAAGATGGCAGAGTAAAAGCAGGGACTAGATTGAGCTCTCCCCCAAATCCCTCTGAATACCTCTTAAAATGACTAAACAAATTCTAGAGCAGCATAGCCCACAAAATGACAAAGTGAAACAAATTCACAGCTAAGACAACCTGGAAGGTTGATAGGAAAAGTATCTTGTGCCAGACTGAGAGGAATGTAGTCCAGCTCAAAATGAACCAGCATAGACCAGGTCCCCAGGAACAGGCCACAGGGCATCTGTGGTGATTTCCAGACTTCTCAACCAATAAATGCCAAAGACAATTTAGAAGGTCAGTAGAAAAGTCCTGTGAGACATGAGTGAGAGAGGAGCAAGGTCCAGCCCCTCCCCCAAGGTGGCATCCTTGGCAGCAGTGGTGGCTGCTTCTGGAGCTCTCATCCCACAGAAGGTGGGGGGATCTAGGGTTTGTTGGAAGTGGATTGCAGGGGACCCTTTGGTGCTGCTGAAGCAGGATTCTCTTGCTTTGCCTGAGCTTGGATCTAGGTAGCAGTCTTGGGTGGCAGTCCTTGTCAGGAGGAGCACTAGCATCACAGAGCTTTCGGTGGCATTGAAGAGGCAATCCTCTTCACAGTTCCAAGTCAGAAAAGAGTACTTGTGGTCACTCATAGACCAGAACACAGGCCAGGAGTTACGTAAATACCTCTCCTTAAATCATGCCACCTTGGAAATACTGAAAACTTATGGGTCCTAGAAGTATCTCTGAAAACAGTTGCATGAAACCCCTGAAGCTCTGGAAAGTATACCCTACACAATGGAAACAGAGTCCTACCTTCACAAAGAGTTAAAAAGTCAACTAATTGACTGGGAAAATGACCAAACAGCACAAAAACCTCAGACTATTGAATCTTACTCTTGGGACAAGGAAGACCAAAATACAAACAGAAGAAGACAATAAAGTCAAAGCTTCTACATCCAAGGACTTTGAGGAAAAAAAATATGAATTAGTCTCATAACAGGGAAGAGCTTAAAAATATTTTGAAAGTCAAGAGAAGCAGAAGAAAAACTGGGAAGAGAAACGTGAGTGATGTAAGAAAAATGAGTAAACAGCTTGCTAAAGGAGACTACCCCCATACTGAAGAAAATAACACTTTTAAAATAGGCTAACCCAAATGTCAAAAGAGCTCCAAAAAGTCAATGAGGAGAAGAATGCCTCAAAAAGCAGAACTGGTCAAATGGAAAAGGAGGCCCAAAAGTTATTTTTTTTTGTTTTTTTACTCATAGATTTAGTTATATTTCATCACACACTCCTCTCTATTTTTTACCCCCCCCCTCTCTTTTTATGGACTTTCAATTTTTGCTTCTTTGAGAGACTTAACAACATAGGTATAAAATTTTATATTCTGCTAATTATTTCAGCTATACAGTTCATAATTTCTTTTATTTGTTCTATTCTACTTTGTTCATGTTTTTCATTTTTCTTTTGGATCATTCTGAAAAAATCATGTTTTGCTTCATGCTCTCAGCATTATAAAAGGTTTTGTGTTTCATCCAGCATTGATAGAGTTTCCTTTTTTTCCTTGCTATTTATTTAGGTATGCTTTTAATGTTTTGAAAATTAATTATTACTCCTCCTTCTCTATAATTGTAGTGTACTCACTACTGAATTATCTGCTGATGCTCTAAGTTTTTAATTGCATTTTGTCCACTTTCAGTCATTGGTAGTTATTTCTTTTTATGTTTCTCTCTACCTTACTTTCTAGTCCCTCCCTTTTGATGATGAGAATATCCACCAGAGATAGAATGCAAGGTCTTTTTATCCTTCTCTTATCTTGGGGGATTTATTATCCCTAGCCTGCATAGTACTCTAAGTGGTTTTTGGAGGAATTACAGTGACAACAGTTGAATTTCAGTTCCCTCAACTACAGGTCCACTGTAGCATGTACATTGGCCCATAGTCCCAAGTTTTTTTCCGTCTTTCCTGCTTTTCCCTTCTTTTGCCAGAATTTTAACTTCTGAGCCTTCTTCTTGACTTGTGGAAGATTAAGTTAGAAATTTGGACAGTAATCTTTGTAGCTTTAGATTCCCTTCATGGTTGTTAAATTATTTCAATCATGTCTGATTCTTCATACTCCATTTGAGGTTTTCTTGGTAAAGATCCTGGAGTGATTTGTCATTTCCTTCTCCAATTCATTTTACATATGAGAAAATTGAGGCAAAAAGGATTAAGTAACTTGCCTAGCTAGTGTCTAAGATTATTTTTGAGCTCACGTCTTCCTGAATTCAGTGTTCTACCCACTGAACCAACTAACTGCCCATTTTAGATTTCCTAATTAATGAAAAAAAATCCACATCCTGTCTTCCTGTAATTCTCTCCCTCAGACTTCTCAGATGTTAGGCAGAATTAGTATTTATTGTTTATTTTTAATTTTTAAACAGAAGGTGAGGCACACAAGTTTAGTCTCTACAACAGGAGGAAAGTCATTGCGTAATTTCTAAAGCACAAGCCCATAAAACATTTTGTGCACTTGACTAGAGCATGGAGGTTTGTGGGACATAAGCCTACTACTTTGTTGAGAATTTCTTTTATTTTCCTTTAGTTCTACCTCTGAAAAATAATTTCCTCACTCCATTTTTTTTTGAAAGTCAGGTGGGACTGGAGTAAATGTCTATTCCTTCTCTTGTTCTTTCCATGAATCTGATAGTCATCCTGTCTCTCCAATCCAAACTATCCTAATTGGTGTTCCTCAAACTTATCATTCCATTTCTAGTCTGCATAACTTTTCACATGTTGTATTATACCCTGTGCCTTGAGGTCATCTCTTTTTATCTCCATCTCTTTGAACATCTCATGATTCAGGTTAGTTGTTGCCTCTTATGCTGTCTTTCATAATTTCCTTCAACAGTTGTTGCTGTTCTCTTCCTCCACAAATTACTATTAATTTACTTACCTGTGTCCATGTTGTATCCCTCAGGATAATGTAACCTTGAGATCAAGGATAATTAATTTTTGTCTTTGTTATTTCCCAAAACTAAAATAGTGCCTTGAAAAGAATAGTCATTAAATATATGGGAATGAAATTTACTTGAATGAATACATACATTTGTCTAACACATAGCAGAGGCACTAGTGACTGAAAACAGTGGATACCTTCATATCAGTGAATTGAGAAAAAAATCAAGTACCATTAGATGAAAAAATATGAGGGGGGAAATAACCTTAAATTATTTATGTATTCTCTCTTCATTTTACAATTGATGAATTTTGAATTTGAGATTCAAAATGACTAGGAATACAATGAATATCCTAGCACACAATAAAGAGCTCTTATTTTTCTCACCTGTTGTATCAGCAATGCCATATTCACAATGCCTATAGAGATTACAAATATGCTGATATAATTATCCATTACAAAATACGTCATGTTTGCCATATGAGGAAATAAACTAGAAAATTTATTAAGATACCAAAAGACTGAGTCCCAAAACCAGAAAGTGAAAGCCATCAGAGTAGTTATGACATTGGCACAGGTAGATAAAGTAGAAAGCACCCACATTTTCAAGCCTTTAAAACAGAACAGGCTACCTCAGGCAAAGGTCCTCCTCTCCCCACGCACAGCAACCACCCAGCGTCCTGGAAGCGCGCTCCCAGCAGCTCCGGCCCCTGGCAGTCCTCAGCAGGAGTCCTTAGCAGAAAGTCCTTAGCAGTCCTAACTCAAAAAGGGCTTCGCGCTGCCACTGCCTCTGCTGCTGCCGCCGTCACCACCACCGCCAGCCAACGCAGGAACGCTAGCTTGGCTTCCGCTTCCTCTTGCTCCGCCCCTTCCTGCTACATCAGCAAGTCCAACGGGGCATGGAAGATCTTTAAATCCCATAACCCTTACACCTGTGACCTGAACTGGAAAAATAAAAGACAAGAAGGCCGTTAGAGTTATTTCACTGAACAGCAGGGTCCATGATAGTCAGAAGTGCTTAGGTGAACTCTGAGACTTGAAGATTTATTCATTAATAAGTTGAAGGTATATTAAAGTAGGAAGGGGACTGAAGGTTACAATTTATTTTTGTTTATTTTGCCCTTTACATTGAGCTATTGTAGTTCCCCTGGAAAGTATAAAAAAAAAATTTCACATTGATGTTGCCTCAAATAAGTCAACATTAAGCCTGATTGTCATAATCGAGAAACACTTCACAGTATTGGAAGATATAAAAGCCAATGAAGAGTTCACAGGGTGGAGGGATGAAAGGAATTCTAAGTTTGCCTTCATTGCTACTTCTTAGTCTGCCACTGAATTACTCTCCCTTTAGGGTTTTGGTGGATTTAAGAAATACAGTAGGCTATAAAGGATTGTGTTCTGAGCTTAGAGGCAGGAAATCTAAGTTCATATTTTAGCACCATTATAAACCATTTAACATTTTTGAGACTAAGCTTCCTCATCTATAAAATGAGAATGATCATGTATTTTTTTGCTACCTAACTCATAGAGTTGGGAGAAATGTCATTAGTAAATCTCAAAATGTTAGAAATTTGTCAGATTTTATTGTAAATTTTAAAAAGATAGTATGGATAATTTTCAGTACTAGTTGCTATAAATCATATTGATCATTATATTGTTAGAAAATCATGGCAATAAAACATTATAAATTTCTCTTTTGTACCTATTTTTTAAACTACCTATCATTTTTTTCTCCCTCTCACACTCCCTTACTTCCCACTGGTAAATAAGCAAAAACACATGTAAACATAGTCAAGTAAAACAAATTGACACCTTGATTATTTCCAAAATTGGATATTAGTTCATTATCTTTCTTTTACAAGGTGAGCAGCGTTCTTTATCACTCATCCTCTGGAATCATGGTTGATCATTATATTTATTGGCATTCAGAAATATTCATTTATAATGTTGATATCATAGGTCAAAGTATTCTCCTGGTTCTACTCACTTCATTCTGCCTCATTTCATACTAAACTTCTCTGGTTTCTCTCAAATAATCAACTTCTTCATTACTTATAGATTCCATTATATTAGCATGCACAGTAAAAGTTGGTGGCACAGTGAACAGAGTGTGAGGCCTGAAATCATGAAGACTCATCATCATGAGTTCAAATCCTGCCCCAGATACTTGCTGTGTGACCATGGACAAATAATTTAACCCTGGTTGCCTCAGTTTCCTCATCTGTAAAATGAACTGGAGAATGAAACAGGAAACCACTTCAGTATTTCTGCCAAAACAAAATAAATGGGATCATCAAGAATCAGACATGATTAAAAAATGACTAAATAATATGCTGCAACTTGTTGAGCCATTCCACAGTTGTTGAGCACCACTTCAAATATTTATTATTTGCCATTACAAAAAAAAGAGCTGCTATAAATATTTTTGTACAGAGAAGTCCTTTTTCTCCTCTCTGTTTTGATCTTTCTAAAGTATATGCCCACTTGGGGCAGCCAGGTGACACAGCGAGTAAGAGCGCCGGCCCCAGAGTTGGGAGACACCAGGGATCAGTTTTTGCCTCAGATACTTCACACCCACACACCCACACACACACACACACACACACACACACACACACACACACACAAACTGGCCGTGTAACCTTAAGCAAGTTACTTAACCCCAATTGCTTAAAAAAAAAAGTATATGCCTACTAATAGTATCACAGGGTCAAAGAACTTGCACAGGTTATTAACTTTTTGGTTGCTGTCTGAAGTAGCTTTCTAGAATGGCTAATGTTCCTGTTTTCCCATAGCCCTTCCAACTTTTGTAATTTTCTTTATTTTTAATTGTCAATTCTGCCAATTTGATGAGCATGAGGCAGAACCTCAGGGTTGTCCTTATTTGCATTTCTCTAATTATTAGAAATTTGGAGACTTTTTCATAAAATTAGAAATAGCTGAGATATCTTCCCTTGATAACTGTCTTTTCATATCCACATTTATCAATTTAGGAAAGACTCATAAATTTGAATCAGTTGTTTAGATATCTTGGAAGTGAGACTCATCAGTGAAACTTGCTAATTTCATAAAATAGAAATCCCATGTGTTTCAATTTTTAATTATTTTTCAGGTTGTAGATCTTACTTTGTAACTAACTGTATCATCAGTCATGTTGAATTTCCACCTGTCATTGAATAGTATCTGCTAAATGAAATAAACTGAATAATTTGAAGAAACCTATTATGTATTTTCCATGGATATACCTTTTGTCAGAACTACAACATCCTCCAAATAAATAAAAAGGTACAATATAGAGAGGTTTTAATAATTATGACTATATCTTTAACACTGCCAGTTATTACAATAAATAATAATATAAGTAGTGTCAGTGCATGCTAGCTTAATGATACACTTAGCTAATAATTATATTTTTTACAGTGACAGAAGGAATTGTGTGGTGGGAGGGAAGATCACCCTTCTTGACATTAACCTTAAGGATTAGGAATTAATTGAAAGCATTATAATTTCCCTTAATAGTCCATTATAATCTGTCCTAGTCTTTTCTCAGGACAATTTACAATACACATTCAGTGGACATCATTAATTGTGTTGGTTTGAGAAGTCCAGACTGACCTTTATATGTTAGACTATCAGGGTTGAGTCAAGTCTTTATAAGCTGTAATGGTTCTGTTTGGGGGTGTGAAGATATGTGATTTAACCAATAAACTATGGAAATCTGTATAATAAAGGGCTATGCTTAATAAGTGTCAACTGTATTTGAATGAAGATAAAACAATGATTGAACTTCAGTTATGTCCATATTCCTTACTATAACGAGGACATGAACTATTCCACATATATAAAATTTCCAGATAATTGAAATATCTCCTCATGGAAAATAATACTTTCTTAATCATTATACTTTATCTATTATAAATTAAATCATTTTAAGCTATATTATAAGTTCCTGTATTACACTGAGTAATGATAGCAAATACATTCCCATACGGGCCTTATTTTATTCCTAGTTGTGACACAGAAGGGATCTTAGGTTCTTTTTTTCATACTTAAGGAAAACAATGTTCCAATAAAGCTGCATAGAATTTGGGTATAGGCCTAAAGATATGGTTGTTGTTGTTCAGACATTTCAGTTATGCCCAACTCTTTGTGAACTCACTTAGAGTTTTCTTGGCAAAGATATTGGAGTAAGGTATGCCATCTCCTTCTCCAGCTCAGTTTTACAAATAATGAGATTGAGGTAAAGAGGATTAACTGACTTGCCCAGGGTAACTTAGTTAATACATGTCTAAGTTCAGATTCAATCTCAGGAAAATAAGTTTTCCTGATTTTAGGCCTAGTCGTCTATCTACTTAGCCACCTAGCTGCTCTAGGATTTAAATATTTTTTTTCTTTGAAAACAAACATAGCTAAGCATAGGGTGATCTCCTGATCACAGGGTTGGTTTCAGCATCGTGTATCTTTATCTAGAAGGGTACTAAAAGGCATATTTTCTAATCTCCTGAATTTATAGGGGGAGAGGTAAAAAAAAAAATCTGCCAAAGGTCACCAGGCAGTAAATGTCAGAAGTTAGATTTGAACCTAGATCTAACCCAAGAGTCAGTATGCTCTCCATCAAGTAATGAGTAATCTCTCTCTCTCTCTCTGTCTCTGTCTCTCTCTCTTCCTGCATATCATAAAGTTGTCAACTGTGCTGTGGGAGTGGCCTTGATCTACATTGTACTATAATACAGTGATAGCATCAATGATCACTATGATACATAGGCTATTTCCTTACAAACTTCATGAATCCAATCTATTTTACAATTTTCTAATGTCCTAACAATGTAATCTCCTCTGAATATACTTGATCTTGCTAAGTGATAATTTAAACCAACTCTATCTGTATCAGGATTGTTTGTCATCTGTCATTCTTTTTAATGAACCACATAAACTCAAATGTTTAAAATTCTAATATTTACTTTATACCTAGTCCAAAAATCATGAGTTGTGGCCAGAGGGCATCCCTATTCTCTTGAAAAACAGAATGGAGCTATTGGCAGCCATTTTTGGCAGCCAACTGTAATGGAAATGCAGATTTAAAGATCTTCCCTGCCCCTAGGCTAAAGTGCACCTGAAGCCTGGGGAGGGAGGCTTGTTTTTCAGTAGATACTTCTTGATTGGCCAGTGAGTCAATAAGGTTGTTACATTCTCTGAGCCTGGAGAAGGCTATATAAGCCCTGATGTGTAGCTTTGTTTTGGGGACTCACTTTGAGAAGTGTTCTGTGATTTGATCTGAATTCTGGGAAGCCGTTGTTGAGAGTCCCCTGGCTTTGAAAAACCCAGAATGTGGAAACCCAGATGTTGACTGGGTATGGCTGTAATGGTTGGACAGTTTGGAAAGCCGTCTACTTGATGTTTCTGTCTTGATAATTATGCCTGTATACTTTGAGGTTCAGGGTGCTGACCTTTTCTCCTGAACAAGGTAAACAATATATGTCTGACTGATTAAAGTAAGCTTGTTAACCCATTTTGAGTTGCTTTCCTTTAACAAAGCAGATCCAAGAACCTGTGGTAGCTGCAAACCCTGAGGACGCTTGGGGTGCTTGCTGCTACACCAACAGAAAGGTTTTCTTTCTTTGGGTTTTGTTTGGTTTGGTTTTGAGGAATTGGGGAGTGCTTTAGTTGTTTGGGGAAAGAATTCACTTACATTAGATAAACAGTTGAAGTTGTAGAAATCTGTGAGTCAGGTAAATATTGTAGCATTACACTATATTTTCAACTTAATTTGAGTAAATGTTTAAATAGTAGAAAAGAGGTTTAAACTGTTATTTTTATTGTTGCTTTCAATAATAATTCTTCAATTTCCCTATCATTCCAAACAATTTTAAGCCACTCTTTCGGATTTGTTACTGTGCTTAATACAAATGATTATCAAGTATGATTTAGGAAAGAAAGCTTCTTCCTTCTTAGGAAGATTCCTTTACCATCATTTGATTTTCCATCAGATTTTAAATAACACAAAATATTTACCACCAAAAAGTCCCACAGAATGACAAATCTTTCTTGCAGATGAGAAGATGGTACAGGCCAAGATGGAGACTCAATGATGTCTAATAATATGAAAATATCATCAGTCAGTTGTTTAAATGTCATCTGGAAACAGCTATAAATTATCCAACTTGAATTTCAAAAATCAGTATTTTCTTTTCATCAGTGTTCTTTACACTGTTGTCACTACAATCTATTTGATAAATTATGCTTAGCAGATTCTTCAAATTTAGTAAATGAAAAGCCCATATGTTTTACCTTTGTAGTTAATAGCAAGACACACAATTGATGGTTTTTCCTTTATTTTATCTATATTATTAATATTTGTCTACTGTCAGATAATGTTTGGCTATTGAGAGCCAGTTACTTAAAACAAG
The DNA here is from genome assembly GCF_028583685.1 of Petaurus breviceps papuanus. Lineage (NCBI taxonomy): Eukaryota > Metazoa > Chordata > Mammalia > Diprotodontia > Petauridae > Petaurus > Petaurus breviceps. The sequence goes on from NW_027187244.1 coordinate 2,579,330, forward strand.
TAAAATACTATTTCTTCAGCAGACAAGATGATATAGTGTAAAGATTGCTGCTTATGGATGTAGAGAACTTAAGTTCAAATTTCGCATCTCTGGTTTACTACCTCTGTCACTTCATTTCTCTAGGCCCCAACTTCCTTTTTGAAATATGAAGGAATTGGAACAATCTGTGGATTTTGAAAAAAGAAGTTTGATTCATTGTGTTGAAATAACTTCCTAATTCTTAGAACTATGCATAAATAAAATTAGATGTCTCAGGAGGTAGTAAGGTTCTCTTATAGAATCATAGTTTCAGAGCTATAAGTGAACAGAGTTCATCGAACCTAATCCATCTCTTACAAATGAGGAAACTAAGGCCCAAAGAGATTAAGTGACATGTGCAGGTTTATATACATTTCCTAAGTATCTGAAACACAAGGTAAGCACTTACATAGTCAGGTGAAGCGATACAAGGTCTCTCAAGGAGACTCAAGGTCTCTCTGAAGAACTTTGGAATTGATTGCATGGCATGGGAGTGTGAAGTCTAGCTCTAGCAGATTTGCAGAAGAATGCTACTCTGAACAGCTTTTAAGGTTGTGATTACACCGTATAGTGAACACTCTATTCCATAACAAATCAAAGCAAAGCATTCACAGCAAATCAACATACAGCATTCACAATATTACAACTTATCACAGAAAATCAAAATATGGCATTCACAATAACTTATCACAGAAAATGGCCACATACTTTCCACTACAGTGGTTACAAAGTTTCGAACAAAGAACAATCATTTAGTGACTCAAGCATTCACAAAATCCTTAATTCAATCACAAAGTACAATAGTCTAAATTTTCCGCTACAAATCAATTACTTATCCAGTCATCAATCACTAAGTAAAGTCATTTAGTCAGTCAAACATCTTTCATTATTCACTATTCAATCATTAGAAAATATACAGACCCTTCAACCCTAGGTTAATAGTAAATTTAAAATTTCTTAGTCAGTAGACAGTATTCAAGTAAAGTCTTCTTTCATCTTGACTTGGGGTGGTTCCTCAGATTCCCTGGATCCCCTTCCATGGTTCCAGCTCCTACCTGGATTCACCAAACTGTCACCTGGGTTCAAAGGCAGATAGCTTCCAGGTCCTTGACCAAATCTCCATGCAGTGTCTGTTCCACACTGAAACTCACAGAATCTAGCCCACCTCAAATCCTTCACAGTTTCTGTTCCTGGGAAGGCAAGGCCTAACAAAGCCACCAATAGGTTCATACAAAGTACCAGCATCACAGTCATGCTTCCTTAGTTTTGGTCAGCTCTGGCTGACTCTCAGCTATGACTGGCCCTAAGAAATCCTTAACAGCTCTGGCTGGCCCTCAGACTCAGAATAATTTTCAGCTGGTTCCCAGAATCAAAATCACTTCATTCAGGTTCGCCAAATCAAAATCATTCTCTTCTGCATGGGGGAGGGGGAGCAGTTTCCTCGTCACCCTCCCTGGCTTCTCTTCAGCCTCCCTGGCAGCAACAGCTTCTGCCTCCATGGAGCTTGCTCCAAGAAGATTTGACTCTCCCTCTCTGGGTTTTCTCCTTATATATGCACAGCATTAACTTCCTGTTCTAGCCAACCCCTTCCTGTTATGTCAGCAACAGGGATCCATACCTTCTGTTTCTTTAACAGAGGCTTGATTAATTACTAAGTGCTAAGTATCTGTTACCTTTGCCAATACAAAGGGATCTCAAATTCAAATTACATTACCATTACAGGGAGACACTGGCACAGGACCATTTGCATGTCATGCCCTGATCAAAGAAGGTACTGTGCTCTATGAGCAAAACTTAACTGTAGTAACTTAAAAGAAAGGAGGGATGTGAAAATGCTCAGATGGCCTATTTGTGCTTGCCCTGTGGTACAGCATTCTGAGCTCATGTGACTTTGATCAACCATGGTCAGACACACTGTAACTTGACTCTCATATAGTGACGCCATTTTGGTCCTCTTTAAGAACAAAGGACAGCAATCAAGCAACCAAAACAAGATTTGAAACAAAGCCTTTCTGACTTTTCTTCTCTGTCTCTCTTGATTCAGTCAAAGACTCCTGATTCAATCAAACGCAAGACTCAGTCAAAGGCACTTGATTGGCTAAAGCAGTCCAGAAAAACAGCAAAAATCCTACTTTGCTTGCCCTTATGCAAGATCAATTGTCCTATTCAGTGTCTTATCTTGTGTGCCATATTGCCTTCTAATACCTCCTTTCTTCAAGAAAAGGCCAAATGGCCACTTTCCAGACATGTTAGAGTGAAGATTCTTCGCCAGTATGGATTGAAGAAAAATGTCAATGAAATATTTTGAAACTATAAATGTATGTGATGAGGTAGTCTCTAGGGTCCCTCCTAGCTCTAAATCTGTTATCTTAATAGTGTGAGTCATCAATCGTTCAAGCCACTCAAGCACTCTCAGCTTGAATATCAATTCATTTGTAATATAAGAGATGTCCCACCAGATTAACTCTATGGTGACTTTTTGTTCAATATTCTTTGATCTCTACCTTCTATCTTTGACAGACCATAGCTCTAGCTATATAACACACAATATTCCTTTCATAATAAAACATGTCTAGAAAACAAAGACCAAAGCAAAAAAGAGAATATTTTATCTCACCCATGCCTTTCTATATTTAAGAGGGCGGGAAAGCTCATTTTTATTTTAATGCTTGAAGCATTTTGGAAAGAATTGGTATAGGACCATTTCAGAATAACAGTTTCCATTTCTTTGTTTTCACTCTGGGACTATTCATGTATCTAACATCTGGGATCCTTTAGGTCAGCATATCCTCATCTCAAAATGCAAAATAGAGCTAGGCCTATAGACTACTTTATGTTCCAAACAAACTGGTCTTCTCCATGTTTTCCACTCACGACATCTCTCTTATCTCTGTGCCTTTGCACAGGCTGCATCCCCTGTGTCTAGGAAGTAATCACATCATGATTCAATATCTTGGAAATCATATCTTCCTTCAATGTTTAAGTGCTAGCTCCTTTGTTAAACCCTTCCTCATTCCCTTAACAGTTAGTATTTCCCCATTTCCTTAACAATCAATGTTTCCTGGTAAGTTAGGGGGATATCTTCCCCAAGCATGTGAAGAGTTCCTCAACAGAATGGGTAGATATGTTCCAGTAGCCCTGACAGTGATTGAAACAGATACTGTGGGGCACTTAGAGCTTGGAAATACATAGAAGACACTGAGGTCATCTTCTGAATCCTGAGTCATCACAAGTTATCTTGTCTTTCATCCAGCCAATGGACTTTGATGACTCAGGACCAATGAGGCTTACAAATCTGTGCGACTCTGCCTCACTTAAATCCAATTCACAAGTAAGTCAAGACAACAACTGTGTTATCATTAGTTAATTCAGAAAATGAAGGATTAACAGAGAACTGAGTCAAATCTATAAGAATACACGTCATTCCCCAATTGATAAATGGTCAAAAGAGATGAATGGGTACTTTTCAGAGGAAGAAATTAAGATATCTGTAAGCATTTGAAAAAAAAAATGCTCTAAATCACTGTTGATTAGAGAAATGCAAACCAAAACAACTCTCAGGTACCACATCTCACCAGTCAGAGTGACTAAGATAACAAAACAGGAAAATGATAAATGCTGGAGAGGGTGAGGAAAAATTAGAACACTAATGCATTGTTGGTGGGATTGTGAACAGATTGAACCATTCTGGAAAACAATTTGGAACTATGCCCAAAGGGCTATAAAAAAAAGTACATACCCTTTGACCCAACAATACTACTTCAAGAGCTTTATCCCAAAGAGAGCATAAAGTGGGAAAAGGACCCATATGTACAAAAATATTTATAGCAGTGCTTTTAGTGGTGGCAAAAATTGGAAATCAAGGGGATGCCCATCAATTGGGGAATGCCTAAACAAGTTGTAGTATATGAACATAATGGAATACTATTGTGCTATAAGAAATGAGGAGCAGATGGACTTCATAATAACTTGGAGAAACTTACATAAACTGATGTTGAGTTAGAAGAGAAGAACCAAGATAAATTTGTTTACAATTAGACACTTCGTATGTGTGATGACTAACTTTGATAGACTGAGCTCCTCTCAGAAATGCAAGGTTATAATACAGCTCTAAAAGACTCATGATGGAAAGAGATATCCACATCCAGAGAAAGAACTACAGATCTGAATGCAGATTGAAGCAACTTCTTGCTTTCTCTCTTTTTTTGTTTTGTTTTATTTCTTCTTTATCATTTTTTACTCCATTAGCTATAATCCCTCTTTACAACTTGAATAATCTTTAATATGAAGGTATTTGTAGATCCTATATTTGATTGCATGCTGCCATGGGGGTAAGTGAGAGGAGAAAGAGCAGGAGAAAATTTGAAACTCAAGGGATTGAGGAACTTAATTTTGTAAATTAAAATTAAATTAATTAATTAAAAAAAAGAAAATGAAGGATGAACAACAACAAGTGTTCCTTCTTCCCATACCAAATTATTTAGCATCAGTTTTGTATTTCCTTTTCTGTGGCTCAGTGACATGGGAAGTTGAGAGAATTCTAATGTCTGGACAAGGAAGACTAGGTTCAAGTCTTACCTCTGATACATGTTGGCTGTGTGAATCTGCTCGAGTCAATTAATATTTCATTTACATAGCCAACTCCTTCAGATAGTGGTTCCTAAAATATTTTGTATTATAATCCTCTTTGGTAGTGTGGTTAAGCCTATGAATTACTCAGAATAACATTTTGAAATGTATAAAATATGAAGAATTACAAATGAAAACTGTATTGATATATAGTTAAAAATTAAACAACAAAAGTTCATGGATGTTAGTTTAAGAAACTCAACTCTAAAAATAAGCCACAGAGAAAGTAGCTACCTGCTTTGACAAAGGAATTTCCTTATCCTAGGGTTCCCAGAATTAAGTAAATCATACATCTAATACTTCTTCCTTACTTATTTGTGTACATTACTATCATCATTAGTACAATAAAAGTTCCTTGAGGGCAATGACTCCTGTTAATGATGATGATGATGGTGGTGGTGATGATGATGATAATTTACATGATACTTAAATGTTTGTACATTACTTTATAAATATTATCACATTTTATTATCTCAAAAACCCTGAGAGAAAAGTACTATTATTATCTTTATTGTCAGATGAGGAATCAGAGACAGATGGAGGTTAAGTAATTTACCTAGGTTCACCTAGCCAGTAAATATCTGAGATTACCTTGGCCAGGTCTTCCTGACTCTAGCCCAGACAATATCCACTGGGAAACCTAGATTCTTAGCTGTATTCCGAGCGCTTAGACCAGAGGCTAGCACTTTTTTGAGGGCCAAAAAATAGACAATGGAGAGGAGAAGGAATTTGTGACTTCATTGGCATAGAGAATTCCATAAAAAGAAACTGCCTCTCCCCATGCAGATTGGCACTATCAATTTTAATTCCATATCTGTCATATTAGGCCCATTCTCTCCTCTGATTCTGCCATTGCCCTAGTGCAGGCCCTCATCACCTAATAACCAAACTATTGCAATAACTTTCTTGTTGATCCATCTGTCACAAGTCTCTCTCCACTCAAGTTTGTTGGCTATTTGTCACATGATCTTACTAAAATTCAGATCTGAGTATGTCAGCCCCTACTTAATAAACTCCACTGGCTCCCTATCACCTTTAGGATCAAATATCAAGGCCTTCATATCCTCCCTTTCTCAGTCTTTCCAGTATTCTTACACTTTACACTACCCACTTATCTTGTGTACTCTTTGAGTAGTGACACTGGCATCCTTATTGTTTCTCAGACAAGAACTACTACTTCCCAACTTTATGCAGTTTCATATCACTGAACTTGCCCTGCAAAACCTGAGCCTTGGATCATTGACACCATCCACTCTCTTCTTCATTTGTGCTTTTAGATTTAGATTTAGAGTAAATCACAGAACTGTGCTGAGTTCACTATTAATTTATGTTGCATGGCCTCAACTAGGCTCTCACTTATATAAAGCAATCCTTCTATACTTTTCTAATTAATTCATTGTCTTTATAACTAAAGTAACTATTCTGAATGGGTCCATTAAAAATGTATTCTACACACTCTCAACTGGACCATCAGAGTTGTACCTGAGTAGATCTTTCAAACCTCTTCAATCCTTTTAGATCTTCCATGGATCCCTGTTTTATTCACTTTCTCATATGAGAACCTGAACTCATATTTTACTGGAAAAAAATGACACCATTCACTAGGAGCTCTCTTTTCTCCCCTTCTTTTCATCTCACAGCTCCCAAATTCTTTCTTCCAATATCTCCTCCATCATCCATGTAACAAAATGAAATGGTTTTTCCTCACTAAATAAAATTCTTTTACTTTTATAAGAGATTTAATTCTATCCTTACAGTTCCATCAAATTATCATTTTATTATTCCCACTCATTTACCTTTAATTTATCCCTTTTGACTGGTTGTTCCCCTACTCCCTACAAACATATCAATGCCCCACATCCTCCAAAAAATTATTGATGTATATATCCCTGCTAGATATAAACCAATATCACCATTCTCCTTTGTGACTAAACTCCTTGAGCTAGCAGTCTACAATAGGTGTTTCTACTTCTTTCCTTATAATTCTCTTTTTTGCATGATTAAACAAAAGATTTAAAACAAACATTTAATAGTGTCTATTATAGATAAAATGTTGCACATAATGCTGGAAAAACACAAACACACATGTGCATGCACACATACATACACACATTGCAGAATCCTGGTTCTCAAAGAGCAGACATCTTACTGGGCAATATATGCAATGATATACCGTACAATTGCAAATGATAACTGTAATGAAATCATAGGTTAAGATGTTATGGGCGTAAATGGAGATAAATTTTTAAGGAAATTTAAGGAGGACATTCAGCTAGAAGATCAGGTCAAGTTAGCTAGAAGAGATTGCATCTAAGCATAACCTTGAAAGAAAAGGAATCAAAGGGCAGAGATAAAAAAGCATTGCACTGTAGGCATAGAGGCTAAACTTTTAAAGTACCAAGGTAGGAGATGCCTTGCTGAGTTTGGGAGCAAGTAGCAGTTGTTTTCCTGGAAAAAAAATAAGAGATTTAAAGTGTTCTGCCTAAGGTCATGCAACTAAATTGTATGAATTTGCAACAATTTATTTATAGTACTCAGTTTATTTAAATTTTTTTTTTCCTTTTCCATGCCAAAATATTCTAAGTATAAATTTGTTTGACAAAATGAAACTGTTTAATCTATGTTATGAACACTAAGACAACTGGTTGTTTCTTCTTTTTTATTTTAAATTTAAATACAGAATAGAGAAAACAAAAATATCATGAACTTAAATACAAAGTTAGAAAGAAAAAAAAGCATGTCACATGCATAGCAGAACATGAGAGGATTCAAAATATGTAACAATACATTTTCATTTCAAGAAAGCCTATATGATAAATGATACTGGTTGTTTTGAGAATGTTCCATCTTAGATCCTTTTTTTTATTTTAATTTATTCGGGGTGAAGGGCAGAACTAAGATGGCTGTGTATAAGAAGGAAAACTCTGAACACTTCCACCATAACCACCTCAAACACCTATAAAAATGACTCTAAAAAAACTTTAGAGCTACAGAACCCACAAAGTGACAGAGAGAAACCTCCCACTGAAGGCAGTCCAGCAGGCAGACAGGAAGGGTCCATTGCAGTATGCTGGGAGCAGAGACCAGCCCTGAAGAAGCCCATAGTTTTAGCCTCAGAGTGGACTGAGCCTGGAGTAGACTTAGAAGAGTGGATCACCAGCACCTGTGGTGATTTCCAGATTTATCAACCCATAAATGCCAAAAAAGAAGTGAGATGTCAGTGGACTTGGGGAACGGGGTGGGGGGGGGGGTATAGGTGTGTGGTCCTGCCTTTGTACCTAGCAGGAGAAGTGGCTGAGGTGTGGTGGCCAAAGCATGTGGCTGCTTCAGAGCTCCTGGACTGCAGATCATAGGGGGACCAAGTGACTATTCTGAGGGGTTGTCACTCTTGCTTTAACCTGCTTGGGTCTGGATTGCTATCTAGGGTGGAGATCCTGGGGTGCATGACCAGTGTGCTAGAGCTGATGGAGGATTCAGAGAGGGCACCCAACTAAGAGCTCTAGCAGCTGTGTAAACCCCAGTAATTTGGGAAAAAGCTCTCCACTCTGGAAGAAGAGTTCTATTGTGGAAAAAAGCTCAAAAGTCAGGTAACTGAGTGGCAAGTTGAGCAAGCAAAGGAAGCAAAGAAATCACAGCAGTCAAACCTTAGATTCTTTTTTTGGGGACAAAGGGAATCAAAGCATGGAATGGGAGGAAGACAATGAAGTCAGAACTCTTATACCAAAAGCTTCTAAGAGAAATATGAACTGATTATAGGCCATAGAGGAGCTTAAGAAGGATTTTGAAAACCACATAAGAGAAGTAGAGGAGAAATTGGGAAGAGAAATGAGAATGATGCAAGAAAATCATGAAAAGAGATTGAACAACCTGACTGAAGAAAATAACACCTTAAAAATAGACAAATACAAATGGCAAAAGAGGCTCAAAAAGCCAATGAGGAGAAGAATGCTTTAAAAAGCCAAATTTTCCAGATGGAAAAAGAATCTCAAAAGCTCACTGAAGGGAATAATTTCATCAAAAATAGATTGGAGCAAATGGAAACTAGTGACTTTCTGAGAAACCAAGATACTATTAAACAGATCAAAATAAATGAAAAAAAATTAGAAGGTAATGTGAAATATCTCATTGGAAAAACCACTCACCTGGAAAATAGAACCAGGAGAGATAATTTAAAAGTTATTGGACTACCTGAAAGCCATGATCAAAAAAAAATGACTTAGAAATCATCCTTCAAGAAATGCAAAAAGAAAATTGCCCAGATGTTTTAGAACCCGACGACAAAATAGAGGTTGAAAGAATCCAACAATCACCTCTTGAAAAAGATTCCAAAAAGAAAACTCCTAGGAATATTATAGCCAGGTTCTTGAATTCCCATATCAAGGAGAAAATATTACAAGTAGGCAAGAAGAAACAATTTGAATATTGTGGAAACAGAATCTGGAGATGACAGGACCTGGAAGCTGCTATATTGAGGGATTGAAGGGCTTGGAATATGATATTCTAGAGGTCAAAGGAGCTGGGATCACCTACCCAGCAAAACTGAGTATAATGTTTCAGGGGAAAATATGGTCATTCAATGAAATAAAGAACTTTGAAGCATTATTGATAAAAAAACAAGTTGAATAGAAAATTTGACATTCAGATACAAGAAGCAAGAGATGCATGAGAAGGTTCAAAGAGAAAAGAAATCATAAGGAACTTAATCAAATTTGAATTATTTACATTCCTACATCGAAAAACAATGATTGTAAATTATGAAATTTTTCTCAGTATGAAAATCATTGAAGAGCATATAAATGTATATATATATATATATATATATACACACACACACATACATACATATTTGTCTATCTATGAAGCTATATGGCATATGAATACATATGTGATAGTGTGTATATATGTGTATAGGTATACATAGACAGAGGGCACAAGACCAATTTAATAGGAAGGGATGATACTTAAAAGGTGAAATTGAGAGGTGAGAGAAGAATATAATGAGAGGAGATGGGGAGAGACAGAATGGGGTAAATTATCTCATATAGAAGAGGCAAGTGAAAACTGTTACAATGAAGAGGAAGAACAGGAAGGGAAAAGGGAATGAGTCAAACTTACTCTCATTGAATTTGCCTTAGGGAGGGAATGCCATACATACTAAATAGGGTATCTAAAACTACAGGAGAGTAGGAGGGAAGGGGATGAGAGGGGGGATGATGGAGGAGAGGGCAGGTTGTTGGGGAGGGTAGTTAGAAGCACACACTGTTGAAAAAGGACAGGGTCAAAGTAGAGAATAGAACAAGTGGGGGGCCAAATAGGATGGAGGGAAATATAGTCAGTATTTCACAATATATCCACTATGGAAATGTTTTGTGTAGCTACATATGTACAAATTATATTGATTTGCCTATCTTCCCAGTAAGGGTGGGTGATGAGGGAAGAAGGGAATGAATCTAGAATTCAAAACTTTAAAATCAAATGTTTAAAAAATTATTATAATTATTTCTTTGTACATGCAACTGAGAAGATATACAGGCACTGAGGTATATAAATCCATTTTGCCTTACTGGGAACGTGGAGGGAGGAATGAGGAGGATATAGGAGAGATCAGATTGGGGAGGGACTTTTTAGCTTGATCACTATTTAGGGGTAGTGAGTAGGGGAAAGATGGGAAGAAAATTTGTAACCCAAAATCTTGTGGAAATGAATGCTGTAAATTAAAAATAAACATAAAATTTAATTTTAAAAAAGGAAATTTTAATTTATTTATTTTTAGTTTACAACATTCATTTCCAGAAGATTTTGAGTTATAATTTTTTCTCTCCCCATCTTTCCCTACCCCACCACAAAATAACAAACCTACTGAATACCCCTCCCCCAATCTATTCTCTCTTATATCCTCCCCCTTTACTCCCCTATAACTTTCTAGTAGGGCAAGATGGATTTCTGTACACAAGTACCTGTATACCTTATTTTCCAGTTGCATCTGAAAAAGAAATTTTTAAATATTTGTTTTTAATATTTTGAGTACCAGATTCTTTTCTCCTACCCTCCTCACCCATTCCTAATGGGAAGATAAGCAATTCAATATAGATTGTACATGTCAATGTACAAATCATTTTCATAGGAATTATATTGTGAAAAACTTACTATATTTCCCTCCATCCTATCCCAACTCCCCCTTATTCTATTTTCTCCTTTGAACCTATCCCTTTTCAAAAATATTTGCTTCTATCTACCCTCTCCCCCAATCTGCCCTCCCTTCTATCATCCCCCTCTTATCCATTCTCTCCCTACTTTCCTGTAGGGCAAGATACCCCAGGAGTATGTATATTATTCCCTCCTTTGTCCAAATTCAATGAGAATCAGGTTGTCCCATTCCCTTTCACCTTCCTGCTCTTCCCCTCCATTGTAGCTGTTTTCTCTTGCATCTTTTATATGAAATAATTTACCCTAATCTATCATTCCCTTTCTTCTTCTCCCAATAAATTCCTTTCTCACCTCTTAATTATATTTTAAGGTATAATCTCTTCATATTCAACTCATCCTGTCCCCTCTGTCTTTGTATACATGAACATACAAATGCCCACACTCACATATATATATATTTATATACACATACATCCTCTTATACATACATGCATATGTATGTATACATACATATACATATATATTCCCATCAGCTATCCTTATACTGAGAAGTCTTATGAGTTACAATGATGATTTTTTCATGTAGGAATGTAAAAAGTTCAAATTTAATAAGTTCCATATGATTTATTTTTCCTGGTTTTACCTTCTCATGCTTCTCTTGCTTCTTGTATTTGAAAGTCAAATTTTCTGTTCAGCTCAGGTTTTTTGTCATCAAGAATGCTTGAACGTCCTCTACTTCGTTGAGTGACCATACTTTTCCCTGTAGAATTATACTCAGTTTTGCTGGGTAGGTAATTATTGGTTTTAGTCCTAGCTCCTTTGACCTCCAGAATATCATATTCCAAGACCTTTTATCGCTTAAAGTAGAAGCTGCTGTCTTGTGTTATCCTGATTGTGTTTCCACCATACTCACATTGTTTCTTCCTGACCTCTTACAGTATTTTTTCCTTGACCTTGGAACTCTGAAATTTGGCTATAATATTCCTAGGATTTTTCTTTTTGGAATCTTTTTCAAGAGGTTATCAGTGAATTCTTTCAATTTCTATTTTACCCTCTGGTTCTAGAATATCAGGGCAATTTTGCTTGATAATTTATTGAAAGATGGTGTCTAGGCTTCTTTTTTATCAAGGCTTTCAGGTAGTCAAATAATTGTTAAATTGTCTTTCCTGGATCTATTTTCCAAGTCAGTGGTTTTCCCAATGAGGTATTTCACATTGCCTACTCTTTTTTCATTGTTTTGGATTTGTTTTATAGTTCCTTGTTTTCTCATAAAGTAATTAGCTTCCAATTGCTCCAATCTAATTTTGAAGGAGTTATTCTCTTCAGTGACTTTTTGAAATTCTTTTTCCATCTGGCAAATTCAGATTTTAAGGCATTCTTCTCCTCACTGACTTTTTGGGCTTCTTTTTCCATTTGAGTTAGTGTATTTTTTTAAGGAGTTATTTTCTTCAGTGTATTTTTGGGTCTCCTTTAGCAAGTTCTTGACTCTCATTTCATGATTTTCTTGCATCATTCTCATTTCTCTTTCCAGTTTTCTCTACTTGATTTTGAAAATCCTTCTTGAGCTCCTTCATGACCTGTAAGTTGATATTTTTCTTGGAGGCTTTTGATACAGGAGTTCTTACTTCACTCTCTTCCTCCCAGTCCATGTCTTGATCCTTTTTGTCACTAAAAATAAGGATTCTATCATCTCTTAGTTCTTCCTATGCTTGCTCATATTGGCAGCCAGTTACTAGACTTTTGAGCTCTTTGCTACAGTGGAACTCTGGCTCCAGAATGGGGTGAGCTATGTCCCAAAATTGCTGGGGGTTTTGCAGCTGCCATAGCTGTTAGATGGGCACCTTCTGTACAGGCCCCAAACATTTTGGTTCACTGATAACACACCCAAGGACCACCACCTAAGCCTGTGATCTGGATCCATGCAAGTCAAAGCAAGAGAGATTACCCTCTGAAAGGTTGTTTGGTCAGCCTACAGTCTGCAGGCCAGGAGCTCTGGAAGCAGCCATGCAGCAGCAGCTGCATCCACAGTATCATCTCCACTTCTTGCTCTGGGGGTAGCAGCTGGACCACACTTCCTCTTTTCCAAAAAATTCCACACTAAAATTTTACTTTGTCTTTGGCATTTGTGGATTGAGACGTCTAGAAACCACTAGAGCTGCTGGTGATGTACTCTTGTGAAGTTTGCTCCAGCCATGGCTAGTCAGGGGTCTCCCTGGGGCTAAAACCAAGGCTCAGGTGGGACTGTATTCTGCTCCCAGCAAGCTGTGATGGACCCTTCCTGCTAGGCTGCTGGTGTTCCTTCAGTGGGATATTTGTTTCTCTCTGTCACTTTGTGGGTTCTGTAGCTCTAAAGTTTGTTTTGAGTCATTTTTTTTTCATGAATTGGAGGAGGTGGAAGCTGGATGCTCACCAAAGTTCTGTTTATGCTGTGCCATCTTGGGTCTGCCCTTGATCATTGTCATTCTTGTTCTTTGTGAGTTTTCTTTTGTTCTCTGCTGTGCACTTTTTTACTTTGTTCTTTTTTCCTCCACCCAAGCCCCCCAGAGTACTACAATAAATTTTAGATATGTTTCTCCATAGATATTAATATATACCTATACATATACATACATATATAGACATATACTTTCCCAAACCTATTCTACTCCTGATCTTTGTTTTTATGTATATGCATATCTCTTATTTTCTATCTCTCCTGCACCCTCTATTTTACTTCTACCTGCTACCTTGCTTCCTGTGACTTGCCTACCCTGCTTCCAGGGATCCCTCCCCATGCTTCCATTACCATAAATCTAAATACCCCTCTATACCCCTATTTACCTATTCCCTCACCCTCCCCATAAAGATCCCTCCTTTGTCCTCTCCTTCTACCCTATGCCACTATCAATTTATTTCCTCTGAATTTAGAACATTTTTATACTCTTCTAAGTATATATGTACTGTGATGTGTTAAACCCATTCCCAGTGAAAGTAAGTTACCAGGGGGTGGCTAGGTGGTGCAGTGAGTAAAACACTGGCTCTGGAGTCAGGAGGACCCAAGTTTGGTTCCTGCCTCAGACATTTAACATCCACCCAAAAAAACTAGTCATGTAACCTTGGGCAAGTTACTTAACCCCAGTTGCCCTCCAAAAAGGCAAAAAAAAAAAAAAAGAAGAAGAAGAAAGTAGGTTACCAGAACTAACTGCCCTCAGTGTGGCCAGGTGGCACAGTGAGTAAGAGAACTGGCCCCAGAGTCGGGATGACCTGGGATCGAATTCGGGCTCAGATACTTGGTACCACACCCAGAAATAACTGGCCGTGTAACCTTGAGCAAGTTACTTAACCCCAATTGCTTTAAAAAACAACAAAAAAAACTAACTGCCCTCCTCTCCCATCTAATTTCTATGTATCAGTTCTTCTTCTTGCACCTCACTTGCATAAAATGATTACTCTTTTAAGCTAAGTTCCTAAAGGTTTTAATTTTTAAATTCATACCAATCTCAGGCTTGCCCCAATCTTTCTTATGAACTACCCAATTATTAATAAGAATCTTACACATATATTTTACAGTCTGTCCTTATGGATCCCGTATAATCACTCTTTGTTATGTAACTTTTATTTCTATTAGTTGCTGTGTGTTGAATCTTCTATTAAGTTTAGAATTTTTTTTAAACAAAGTCTTGAAATGCAGAGGGTTTATCAAGTGTCCATTTTTTTCACTCATGATAATACTTAACTTTTCAAGGTATGATATTTTGACTGTAGACCACATTCTTTTGCTCTTTGATATATTGTGTTCCAAGACCTGTTAAGGTCTCTGCTGCTCAGTCCTATGTAAATTGTTGCACCATTGTATTTACATTGTTTTAATATTGATGTTTTTTAGTAATTTTTCCTTGAACTGGGGGTTTAGGAATTTTATTATGATATTCCTGTGATTTTTTTCTCAGAGAATTTCTTTTAAGTAATGATTAGTGGATTTTTTCTATTTTTTCTCCCTTCCCCTCCCACCCCTTGTTCTAATGATTCAGGACATTTTTCTTTAATTATTTCTTGTATTATTGTATCAACACACTTTTTTTATAATAACTTTCAGTTAGTCCAAATATTTTTATATTTTCTCTTCTTGATCTATTCTCCAAGTCCATTGTTTTTCTTATAAGATGTTTCACTTTCTCTCTCATTTTTCATTATTCATATTTTGTTTAATCATTTTTTGATCTCTTATAATTTCATTGGCTTCACTTTGCCCAATTCTAATTTTCCATATGTCATTTTCTTCCATAAGAATCTGTATCTCCTTTTCTGATTGGTTGACTTTCCTTTCATACCCTTCTTGTTTTTCTGAATTATTCTTATTTTCTTCTTTAGTTTTTTCCCTCCATCTCTTACATTTGATTTTTAACATCTTTTAAAAGATCTTCTATTAATTCTTTTCGGGCAGGTGATGATTTGATGTTACTCTTTGGGGTTTTCTTTATTTCAATATCCTCCTCTGAGGATGAACTCTGGTCATCTGTATTCCCATAATAGTTTTGTATGGTTGAAATCTTTCTCCTTTATCTGTGAATTTATTGTGGTAATAAATTATTAGTAATCACCTTTAGCCCTGGGATATGGGAAATGGTACCTCTTGCCCCAGATCTTCAGTTCTCCCCTCTAGTTTGAAATCAACCAAAGCCAAACCTCCAATCTCCTGTAAGTGCCCACAGCCAGGGGCTTTCTGCCCCACTGCTTCTGCACTCACTGGTCATGTGCTGTTTCCTTCTTGGTCCCCATGATGTTTTCAGCACAGCTGGGTCTGGCATTCATGGTCAGCAGATATCCCCTCAATTTTCTCCAGCTCAGACACCCAACTCCCCTCACTATCCCTGGTGGGGGGGGAGGGGATAGTGGTGGAATTCTTGTTCCTGTGGCTGGGGTGGAGGCAGCTTCTCAAATCAACTAACCCCAGGGCTTGCTGTTTGTTGTATAAGAAACTTGCCTCTTACTGTCAAAAGGGAACCTAGTCTGGAGGTGTTTACTCTTCACAGTGACAAAACCTCGTCTTGGGGTTTTTCTTCTAAACTTCTCAAATTGTCCCAGGAGGACCCTGGTTATGGTCCTATTCTTATTTATCTCTACCTAAACTTTGTTGCCCTTAAATTACTATTTCAACTCTTGTGGGGGTAAATCTTAAGAGCTTGGTATTTTCTGACCTACTCCACCATCTTCTCAGAATCCTCATCTAGTGATTGCTTCTGTTGCCTCAAACAGCATCTGAAGTCCATTGGTAAATAAGAGACAGCAAAATTTGTAATAACATAGAAAAGATCTATTTTCTGTGGCCATATTATCATGAAATTTTGCTAAGTGCTTCCTTTTTAGTTATAAGGAATGTGATCCACTCTTACATCAGTGTATGTCATCACAAGATTTAGTCACAGAAAATGAAGTTTTAATTTGGCAACAAGGTGTTAAACTCACTAAAGTTCTAGTCATACCCAATGCTCCCTTTACAAATTATGAAGAACTACTTGCAGTTCAACTTTCCAATGCCAGGGCTTTCTCTCTTCTGAGTCTAGTAAGCTTTCTTCTCATCTGCCACATGACTCACTATTTGAAGCAATTTCCTCCTTAAGGTGGATGTCTCTCTGTTTCCATGTGCTTCTTGAATGTGTACCCCTGCTTCTTCATTTAAATGCAATGTCTTCCATGAATAGATACCCTTTAAAAGAATATGACTGATGATGTTGGGCAGTAGGAATATCACCTTCTCTACCTCTGTCCCATTCTTACCTAAGATTGATTTCATGTCTAGGGCCTCTGTCTTTCACTATTCCTAGCTCCCAGCTTAAAATTTCCACTTTCAAAATCTAGAAGTGTGTCCAGGTCTTAACACTCTAAAACCATGAAAAAACTGGTACAACTTTTGCTTTTCCAATAAATTTGTTTGCTTTAATTATATCAAAGAAAGGATTCACACTTCATTAAAGAATCACTTGGTTTGCCCCAATTTTACTGTCAAATACCTTATCATGTTGACATTTCTTCAAATGTGACCAAATTATGTACTTATATGAACTAAATTGGAGAAATCATACATCCACTTTTATGTAGAAAGCAGATTTTTAGAAATAAAATAATAATCATAATAGAAACAGCACGAAAAATTTTATGAAGAATCTTACTCATATTTCTTGGAACAAATGATTGTGATACATTAATTGTATACAAATTATACAGGGAGGAATAGTTTTTAATTAGTTCTTATAGACCTGAATTTCATCCTGAAACTAAACTCTCTCAACAATTCAATGGTTTTCCCTGCATTATATCACTATTATTTTTAAATCCGTCTATTGTATTTAATTTTTGTCTTGATGTGGCATTTCCATCAACATGTTTGCAAAGTAAAACCTTCCCTAATATCACTTTCAAGGGCATGACCTATGTAGGTGATCAACTGAACAATTTTAAATACACCCATGGCTTCATCAATAGGGGATAATATAGATTCTCTATTAATCAATACCAAATATCTTCAGATATGTGTATAATTCTCTATGTGTACTAATTGCAGGACTAATAATTTGAAGCTCCTTTGCTGCTGAGTATGAAGCATCAGTTTAATAAACTCTTTCTCTGTAGGTGATATTCATAATATCTCCTCCAGAATGGGGTTTTTATACTTTGACATTCTGGAGGCAACTTTATTCAAGGCAACCAAACCTTTTTATGCTATAAACCTGATTTTTTGGAAAATAAATTTTTGCTTACCAAAAAAAATATATCTAATTTCATTTGGAAAAATTATATTCTTGATAATTTATAATGCAATACAACTTTGTGATCCTTTTTAATTAATTAAATTTCTTATTATCTGAAGCTAAAATAAAATTTTCATATAAAGCAAAAAAAAAAACCCAGTTATTCCTCTCCCTCAATAGCATCACTTAATAGCAGTGATAAATTCAGTGGATTTTATTTCCTGGATTCAGAATTTTCATTTATTTCTGTAGTTCCTGTACATAAACTATGTCAATACTTTCTTTGCTTCTATAAGGGTGTCAATCAATTCAGTTAATCAATCAAAGCACCACCCCATTTAGCCCTGATACTATTGAGATGATAAAATATTAAAGTATTCAAGTGGTTAAATAAGAAGTGTGATAGAATTAGTTATAGATGAGGAAACTGAGGCAGAAAGAGGTCATGTGGCTTCCCCAGGGTCATAGAAGTTGTAAGTATCTGAGGCAGGATTCAATCTCAGGTCTTCCTAAGCCTAAGTCGTGTGCTCTATCCAGTATGCCAGCAAACCGTGTAATATTAAATCATAATAACATACATTTCAAGCTAAAAAGAGCCATAGAAATCATTTAGCTCAGACATTCTTAATGCTTTTTTCTGTGTCATGGATCCCTTTGGTGGCTTATGGGACACATGAATTCCTCAGAATGTTTATAAATACATAATGAAAGACATAGGATTAGAAAGAGAATCAATTATACTAAATATGTAGATATAGATATATATGTACACATACATATACACAATGCATATGTGTGTGTTTTTATTTAAATATATTTATGTATGTGTGTATAAATATAGCTGCATATATGTGTATATGAGAGTATGTGTGTGTATGTATGTCTGTATATACAAATGTATTATATATACACATATAGAATGTAGGGTATGTTCAATGAAAACTAGTACTCTGGTGTAAAGGCTGCCAAGTCCTTTGAGGGCTGCTTTCCATGTTTGGTGTCCACCTGATCCACCCAACACCCACCTGTGCCTCCAAAATGTTGTAGCAGGTGCAGTGACTACATCCCAGTAAAGCGTGTCAGCAGATGGACAAAATTAGGTTTAGGGTAACCAAGGGGTCTCAATCCCATTGGTGAGCTAAAGGGAGTGTCTATCCCAAGCATGTGAAGTATTATCCTTCTGGAATGGGTGGATGAGAAAAGTTTGTTCCAATGGTCATGAAGGCCCTGAAGCAGGCATTGTAGAATACTGAGAGCTTAGTAAGATTTTGAAGACAACAAGGTCATCTATAACATCTTGAGCCATCACCAGTCTTATTGATTCTGTCCTGCCACTGGATTGTGATGACTCTGAAAGAGTGGGGCCAATGACTTCATGCAACTGCCTCACTTAAATCCAATTCATGCACAAATCAAAAAACATCACCCATATCACTTTACCATTTTTACCTATCTCAAATTCTTATGGCAATATGGAAGTAACAAAGCAGTAAACATGGATACATTGGAAACTGTAGTCACAGCCCTGCGTACCTCTGACCTAGACTATAGAGTTGTCTTCTCAGTGAAAGTAGCAGTAGGACTTGGCAGCCCTCTGGGTGTCAAAGCCGCCTTTTAAGGACCATACTGCTCACCTCCTGGTGTGAGGAGTGGACTAGAAAAGGTGCCCTAAAATTGTTTGCTTGCCAAAACTTGTCCTATTTACTGAGGTAGGTGGGTATCCCACCCTATAGTTGAAACACACAAAAAAGATGTACAAAACCTTCTGCAGAGATGATTCCACTCACCACTGGTACATGAAATACGTGCACACATATAGACACTGCAAAATACAATAGGCCTGAAAGATGAGCAGCTCTTATTGAAAGAGAACTCAGCAGGTTATCACATCCAAATAGCAACCCTGAGTGTACCAAGACTGGCAAATGAAGCCTAGCTTACTGAAGTCAGAGCTGGACTGTCTCATATCTAAATCCTTTCATTCTAATAAATACTTACTTATTTAAAAATAATTTAAAATGCCACATGTATACACACACATATACGTGTGTGTATGTGTGTGTGTATATTCTTTCTCTATTACAGAAATCCACAAAGTTCTTCAGTGCATTCTATTTATTTCATAAGATTTATTTCTCATCAATTTAACTTGCCTAGGTCCTTAGAGATCTTCATTCTGTTCATCCAATATTCTAGCTATTGTTTCTAGCTTTTTGTCAACTTCATATTTGGCAAGCATAGGATGCTATGTCTTCATTGAAGACATTAATCATTAGTATTAATCATTCATTTTGACCTTACCATTCCCTTTGCCACTGTGACATTCTTTTTTGATAATTTCACAAGGTAACAATTGTCTTTTTCCCCCACCATTTATCCTATTGAAAATTGAAGCTTCTACAATGTGATAAATGAATTTCAGATACAAACATCCCTATACATAGATTCTATTGGAATGCAAATTTTATCTATTGCATTGTTTGCTTTAAAAAAATAAAATTTTCATTATATGCAGCATTGTTTGTTTACTTGATGCCTCCTTTTAAACTACAGTATTTGTTCCTTTCAGCAATTCATATTTTTTAAAAAATCTTTATTTTTACTTCTATATGTAATAATGAAAAATAACCTCATAACAAGCTATGTACATAGAAAATCATTTTTTTCTTATTGCTTTCATGTAAAATATCTCACAAGAATTGAAAATTGCTTACTAAGGAAGCTAGAAATTCTGGATTAGAATTATTTATTTTTTTCCTCGCAAGTAACAAAAATGAAGAATTCTATTATGTTTTTCTGAAGAAACATTGCCTCATTAATCTTAATTTAATAATAATATCATTTCCAGTTCTAGAGGTCTTTTCACCCAAAATTATAAAAGTAAGATTTACATCTTAATTAGATTAATGATTTATGATTATTCATTTGACTGAAAAGAAAGCAATTGCATTCAATAGATACAATTCAATAGATAGGCAAATTGAAACCTTTTCCCCTAAAGTTACACAACTGTTTGAGGAAAGAGAATAGAAGAAAATTTTCTTTTTCCAATCTTCTTTCAAATTCAAGTTATTAAAATCCAATTAAAGACTATTTTAACCCAGATCTCTAAAACTCATTATCTTCAGCAAAATTGACATATCTCACATTTTCAGCTTTGATACCACTACCACAAATATCTCTTTAACACTGAAAGTTTCTACTCTGTTTTTGCCACATGGTGATTTAAAACTATATTTCTCTCATCCTTTCAAAACCCATATTCTTCACCCCAAAGACCTTCATTAATGTCACTCAACATTCTACAAAGTATAAAATGATCTTCATTGTCTCTTACCTGGAAATCCAGGAGCCTTAATTACTTTACCCTGTGGTGAATTTGGAAGTCAATTCAGCAGTCCTAAAGAGTAGGCTTCTCCAAAAATAACTCAAGAAGCCAGGTTCCACTTAGAACTGTTGTAAAAATACAATCTTACTTAAATCATATGTGGCAGCAATACTTTAAAAGTTCATAGACAGTGATGTTTTTCCCTGAAAAAAAAGATAGAATGACTGCTGGTTGTGTGAAGTTTTGCTTTATACTCTGAGAAAACACAGGATTGAAAGTGAGTTGAAGGTTAAAAGGTTACTGAAGTTGAAATTAGAATTGCTACTCATAACACAAATGACATGAATAAAGGTAGAGAATGAAGCCACTTGTAAGAAGGTAATTTAAACCTTTTATTTAGTCTCTAGTTGTATAGAAAGGAGACTGTGTCATTCTACTCTTATGAGAAAAATGATAAGAAAATAAGTTTCTATAAATTATATAATTTTTAAAATTGAATTATAGAATATGCCCTTGATTCATGACAATGTTCCATGCTTTTTGTATCATTACAGTACTTGATTGTCATGACCAGAATCATCAATGGTATAATGTATTGTGTTCAGTATATTTTGTCTTATAAGATATCAGAGATTTTCTTTAAAAAATTGAAAGCAAAAAAATTTAAGGATTTTAAATTAGTCACTTCCATGCCAGATAATTGAAATGTTACTATTCTTAAAATTTTAAATTATTCCAATTGTTCCCAACATTAACCTGTCTCCATTCATGGAACAAACATAATTATAATTGAAGTGTTGGAAAAGATTTCCTAGATCTACCACAGATTTATCAGAATATTTGATGCAAAATGGGCAGGCCCACCACCCTGAAATAATAGCCATATTCCAAGGTCACTGAATGGATGACATCCTTAAGGCAAATAGAACATTCACATTGAGAGAATTCTTTCTGAGTTTGAAGAAACTTTTTCATTTGTTTAAAATGGTTTTCTTATACTTGTTCTTGCTGAAATATTGAGCTTTAATAAGTTTTAACATAGTTACTTAGAGTCTCATAAATTTGCATGCTAAAATTTCAAAACTTTAAAAAAATTTCTTGAAATTTCTGTAAAAGTTTGCATTTCCACCAAACAATTTACAATACTAGTAGCTTCCAAGTCATTCTTGGACCATTCATTAATATCTAAATTAAGCAGATTATTCATCTTAAAATAACTTCCACTTCCCCATTGCCACCAAATGTATGTATTTTGTGTTAATTATTATACTCAGTCTGCCATAGGTTCTACTGAAGACAAGTTCTTATATCTCAGGATACTTGGAAATGTATCAAGGCCAAATTGTCTCAAAGACCTATTATTAGGGCAGAAAAGACTTTTCAGAAGCTTGGACATTTACTTCATGTCTGATTAACACTTTTAAATCTTACAAAGAATCAAAATATGGAAGTCTTACTGATATGAAAACTGATCATTTTTTCCTCCATACAAGAAAGAACAATCTAACCTGAAATAGTAGTGCTGTTAAAGATTTTCTTGTATCTGTGCAGATGCAGATGTGCTTATTGACAAGGAAAAGACTAATAAAGTAAGGGAATACACATAAAAAACTAAGGCATATTCACATCATCTAGAAGCACCTGCTATAGAGATGGAGCATGGAAGGTTTCATGATCCCTGCATTCATCCAAAATTCATCCAATTGTAACTCATCTTCTATAAAAATCTACATTATTTGATAAATGCTTCTGGGCTAGATGTGAGTTATACATTAGGTTTTACTTTTGTCTTAATGGTTCAGAAGTAATAACTATTCTTTTATATAATATTTACTGCCAAATGCAGAAACATAGGGAAGAGAAACTGATCACCTCTCCATTCCATTCAGGATAGTCACTATAAGTCTAATACTAGAATAAAATATCATACTGAATAGACTAATAGACTTAAAATCAGAAACATCTGTTTTAAATTTTTCATATACTAAAGAGCTATCTGACCCTGGGAAAGTCACTTAGCCTTTCTCTACCTGAGTCTCTTTATTTGCACATGCAACACTTATTTAACAAGGTCGTACATACTAAGGACCAAATGCAGTAATGTATATAATGCACTTTAAAGATCTTATTGGAGCCTTTTACTTCTTCTCACTGCCTTGTTTGCTACATGAATATAATGATCTCTACACTGATGATTCCCCATCTACCTTAGTCTCTCTCCAGAGTTCTAGTAAAGCAGCACCAGAGCGGACAACAGAGTGCCTGGATACCACAAGTTTTGTCCTTCTTGACACTGCCACCACAAGAGTCCTCTTCTCAATTCTGCTGTCTCTAGCCTGGGCCTCTCCTTATATATGGTCATTAGCTTCTCTCTTTCTTGTTGCAGGAGTTCATGAGTTCTAGGGTTCACAAGTTGTGGGTTTCACACATTCTGTTTCTTAAGGGACTTGATACAAGGCTCAAAAGAAAGTTGAACTGAAACAAGGTGTTAATTCAATAGCTGAAACAAGGTGTGAACTACTTCTGTGCTTGCCATTACATTATCATCTTGGTAATCATGAAAGTTCTCAACTTCAATGTCATCCTCAACTTCTGATACTCTCTAATCCCATATATCCAACAGTTATCAAATACTGATGACTCTACTTCCAGAACTTCTCTCATCTCCATTTCTTTATCTTCAGTTAAACAATCACCACCCTATTTCAGGCCCTCATCATTTCATGACTGGAGGGTGTTGTAATGGAAAGCAAAGAAGTAGTTAACACCTTGTTTCAGTTCATGATTGTATTAAGTATTAAGGTCCAAAACTTGTGAATCCCACAACTTGTGAATGCTAGAAATTGTGAACTTCTGTTGTTGATGCAACAGGAAAGGGAAGAGCTAATGACCAGATCTAAGGAGAGGCTGGAGAGAGAGGAGAACTGACAACAGAACTGGTGGTTCTCAGAAGAGAGAAGAACTGAGAACTGAGTAGAACTGAGAAGACAGAAGAACTGAGAACTGAGAGGAACTGAGAAGAGAATTGAGAAGAGAACTCTTCTGGTGGCAGAGTCAAGAAGGATAAAACTTGTGATATCCTGGCACTCTATGTTTGTCTGTTCTGTCTGTGTTGATGTTGTTTGTTATACTTTCTGCAGAAGCCCTGGGGCCTTATTGGAAGTTCTAAAAAATGATTTTCTGCTTGTCTATTTACAGAAGTTTTGGAAAAGGGTTTTGGAGGTCCTGGGACTTTACTGGTGATTTGTGTTGACCTCTGGGACCTTGTTTGTGGGTCTGTGTTGATTTCTATACTGGTGATTTGTGTTGAGTTCTCAGACCTTGTTGGTGGGTCTGAATTGATTTCACAGGAAGATAGTGAATTGATGATGTGGTGTGGCAATGTGCATGAATATTATTGTGGCTCTGTTAAGCTTTGTCTTCCTGAAAACAGGAACTGTGAAGGACTTGGGGTATACTGGATACTGTGAGCTTCAATATGGAATGAGAACTGGACAAGGAACAGGACAAAGAACTTGAAAAGGAGCTGGACAAGGAACTGGGAGCTTCCTGCCTTTGAACCAGGTGACAGTTGTATAGATTCAGGAAGTAGCTGGGACCATGAAAGAGAAACCATGGAAACTGAGACCCAGCCTGGAGTCAAGATGAAAAGATCTATTCTTGGGTGCCTGATACTGATGGAGAAGACTATGATTTACTGCAACCTAGGGGTGGATAACTTTGACCTCCTTAAGGATGATTGAATTAAGGACTTACTAAATGACTGAGTTACTAAATGATTGTACTTTGTTTAAAACTATGAGGCCACATTGGTGAAAACTATATGGCCATTTTAGTGATAAGTTGTTATGTCATAGCATTATGAATGCTGTACTTTGATTTCTGTGAATGTTTTGCCTTAACTTACTGTTGAATAAATACAGAGTTCACTATACTATGTAATCAGAACTTTGAAGCTGTTCATAGCAGCAGTCCTCTGGAAAGGTGCTTGTGCTTGACTGTATACAGGTGTCAACTATAAACTTCTTATTCTGATGATTTAAAGAAATCTTAAGTGAAATACTCTAGAGATCCATGCTAGAGCCTCTGCTATTTAACTTTGTGTTTTCTAAAATCAGTTACTATACTAAAACCTATATAGCATGCTTTTAAAATGTAAAAAAAAAAAAAAAGAAAGAAACAATAACAACAAAAAAACAACTTCTCAAGCCCTAAAAAGCTTCTTTGGGATAAAAAAAAATATGGCTGGCTTAGTGGACCACAAACTCAACAAGACAATACTATAATGTTACAGTTAATAACACTTATACAATCTTAGGCATACTGGTCAGGTTAAAAATGGTTCCTTTCCTAGTGTACTCTATTATTACCAAATCTAATATTATATTTAATTCTGGGTAAAACAACTTCTTTGCCTTTTGAGTATACTTTCTCCCTCTCTCTCCAGTTGTAGAATCATAAAAAAATGATCTATTCAGTTCCGCTATTTTTCCTTAAATGGAATATATCAGTGTACTCCCTTATGGTCTGACTTTCTGGACACAATTGCCCCTATCTTTCTACTTCTCCTTTGTGTATTCATTTCTCCATGAAAATGCATGCTCCTTGAGGAAAAAAGAAAAAAAAAGAACTTTGCTTTTGGATTTGTATAAACACTACTCAGTATAGTAAGTGACACATAAATCCTTAAGAAGTGATTTTCCATTTTATTAATTTACTTTTTTTTGAAAGCCAACAATAAGTTAGATAGCCTTCTGAGAGGAACTAGGATGTTAAAGAGTCTCAAGTTCATGCTATAAAAGAAATGACTGAAGAAACTAGGATGGGGGATAGTTACAGGGAATATAATAATTGTTTTCAATTATCTGAATAGTTGTCATGTAGACGATAAAAATCAACTTATTCTTAGTCCTAAAAGTGAGAATTAGGAACAATGAGCAGAAGATGCATGAAGGCACATTTCAGTTTGATCTACAGAAATACTTCTTAGCAGTTAGAATTATCCCAGAGTGTGGTGGTAGCAACCATATTGGCATAACCAGTATGGCTGCTAGCACAGGTTCTTAAATCTGCTTTATTAGGACAGATAGCTCTTTAAGAGGTGAACAATCTTTTTTTTTTAAGTTACATTCATTAGTTCAGGAGAAAAGTCAGCACCCTGAACTTCAAAGAAGATACAAACAGAGGAAATACAGGCAGAGAAATAAAGACCAACAGACAGGGCTCTGCCTGAATCAAAGCAACATTATTATACACTTTACATATATCCCTGGATCAAGAGAGCTTTTACATCTGAGCAGTTGGGGACCTCTGAACATACAGTCACTCAGAATCTTGATAAGAGAATCACAAGATCTTTCTTATAAACAACCCCCCAAAGCAAAATGACAACTGAGATTATATACACTTCTCAGAGCCAGCAGGTATCACAACCCTTGTCACTCAATGCCTTTGTAGAAATTAGCAAAAGCTTCAAAAACATTCCTACAAACAAGCTTCCCTCCCCCAGTAGGCTTTGTGGGGATGTTTCATAGCTGTGAACTGGGTCAGGGCTCAAAGAAGGTCACTTAAGTGTATTAATGGGTGGAGAAAATGGTCCTAACCCATTAACATTACAAGTGTGCAGCCTCAGGAGGTATTATGTGCCCCATCAATAGAGGGCTTCTAATAAAGTTTGTATGGCTATTTTTTTTTTCAGAGAGAATATTATTCAGTTATGAGTTGCATAAGATTTCTTCTGAGATGACAGTGACTTTAGGAGTGAGAGGTTATAAAATATTTTCTGAGGCAATATCAGAGTCAATAACAGAGCTAAGATTCAGGCATTGTGAGTAATAACTTCATTCTCTTCCTATATTATCCACCAACCTAGAACTGCTGATTGGATTAATAGTACATTATGGAGTTAGTGGGAACATTTGCAGTGCTAATTGTGAATGGCAGAATGGCAAATCTACTACAGAAGACTTGGAGATCAATATGTTAATATTCTATCCCAAATATCTTCTCAAAGATATATATTATCAATACTAGGAACCAAGGCTGAAATATTTAACTGCTTCTACCAGAAAGAAATGTATTCATTCAGGTTGTAGGCAAAAGAAGGGATATTAATATAGTTTGAGTATTTTTGCTATTTCTTTAGTAAAATCAAAGAATATAGATATTTAATGTCTAAATAATAAGAATTATAATGGTTATATAATATGATAGTATTTATTACAACAATATAGGTCTCTATTCCCCCAGACACAAATATTTCTATGTCTCTTTAAAGGGAAAATGTCAAGATTAAAACAATTCACCACCTTCAGCAATATGTCCACTTGTTGACCAGTGACAAAGGAGATTGCATTTAAAAGACAAATAGATAATTTTTTATCTTAATAAACTTAGCACTCTCTGATTCATTTTTTACTATTCTGCCAGAAGAAGAATAAAAGAAACTTGAAGAATGAAACACCATTTGGAAATTTTGTTTTTTGGTTTGTCATAGTAAAAACATTCACCACCAATCAGACAACAGGGTGGTTATGAGCTTCTTTATTTTTACCTAAGCTAATCCTTGGAAAATAGACATAGGTGATAAGGTATGGGCTCTGGGAGCCCCATCTGGATCTCCTTGAATCTTTGAGGTATAGGCTCCAGGAAACCCCCCTTGAACTCTGATTAAATCCTTTCATTTGATGAGGCATTTGCATGAGGCAATAAGCCTTAAGTTGTGACTGAGTCCAAGCCTCAGTTACTAGACTTCCCAACCTCTGTTACTAGACTTCCCACCCTTGAGCCTTTAAAAATTATAAATCCACCCTTGAACTGGCATAGCCCACCATTGTCTGTAGTCTCCAGGTGTCCTCCCACCTTAATCACTCATTGACCTAATTAACTCCTCC
Source organism: Petaurus breviceps papuanus (assembly GCF_028583685.1). Lineage (NCBI taxonomy): Eukaryota > Metazoa > Chordata > Mammalia > Diprotodontia > Petauridae > Petaurus > Petaurus breviceps. Next base: position 2,607,073 of record NW_027187244.1, read on the forward strand.
TAAAGACCCTCCCCAAACTCCTCCTCTAGACCACCCCTAGTTTTCTCCAACAACCTTCTGTATACAAGACGCCATCTTGTCTCCATGTTTGTGAGAGTGCCATAGAATGGTGAGAACACCATAGAATAGTGACAGTGCTGAGAGAGTGCCAAAGAATAGTGAGAGTGCCATAGAATAGTGAAAGCTCCATAGAATGGCGAGAGCCCCATAGAATGACCTATCACAGACTTACTCAGTGTCTAATGCAAGCAAAATTTTAATAAACTTTACTTTTCTTTGGCTGAGAGAAGACTTGAGTTAATTTCATTCTCCAGGACCCAGTGTGTTGGTCTTTTGGGGTCTCCAGAGCAACCCTAACCTTCTTTATGGGTAACTTCTTCATATTTATGGTTCCTTGATACCAGCAACACTGCTAATCTCAAGTTCTTCTCCAGCCAGGATTGTAAGGTACCTATGTCTCTCTCTTTCCCTAGTACCTTGCAAGTGCATTTTTTTTGTTGTGTTTTGTGGGGTATTTTTTTTTTGTGTATGTGTACCTCATCAATAGGTACAAATATATATATATATATATATATATATATATATATATATATATATATATATGCATATATATAAATATTTAAGATAACAGATTTTAATTGATGAAAATTATTTTAAAAATTATTAAGGACTCATGCCACATTCTTGAAAATACCATTTCTTCCATATATTTCTCCTGAATTTCATCATCAAATTATATTCATAAACTTAAAGAATATATCTTGCTGTTTTTTTTTTATAATTCTGATTTTCTTTACTCAAAATCCCTTCCTATAAGCTGTCACATCCTTTTTAATTTCTTCTCATACAATGCTTTCCTACCATATTAACATGCCTTACTTTGGTGTCTCCAGTTACTGGGCCTATGATGATTTTGAGCAACATTATACAATTCTCAGAGATCCAGGAAAAGTAATTATGGATTTAGGGAAAACTCGATCCAGAGGATTAGGATTTAGTATCACCACACTAAGTGAAACTAGTAAGTTTGATCTCCAAAGCAATACTTGTTTACTTGGGCTGGCTCTACATGTAATTAGGATGTCTTGTATTCAAGAAGTTTGAACTGAAACAGTGTTTTGCTGGTAAAGGTTAAACTGCTATTATAAAAAAGTACATATACATGTATGTAAATGCATATACATGTGTGTATATACATATACATATATACACATATACATAAACAGAAAAGTACTTACATATATATCTGTATCTTTTACATTAGTTTTTCTGATATAAGATGTATAGCACACAATTATAATAAAATATACAATACTCTTTATTGCAATTCATATAAAACTGATTGCTTCTCACAGAATTTAATTTTTTTTTCTAAAATCATATAAAAACCAACCTATGGGAGAGGATTCAGGGAAATAATGGAATAGGTTAGAAAATTCCAAGCTTTACAGATTTCCACCACAAAAGAGATAATAATAGCACCTCAGGGCAAACATAGAGTGGTAAAAAAAAAAATACGGTAGGGGCTCTCCTGAGATATTCAGAGAAGATCTGAAGAAAAATCCCAATATGAGGTTCGGTCCTTGTGAAGAGTAAAGACCTGCAGGCTAGGTCCTTTTAAAGAACAAGTAAGCAGCAAACTCTTGGTTTAGCTGGGTTGGGAGGCAGTCCTGATCTAGCCCACGAGAACTTTTCTCCCTGGGACAATGAGGGGGAGTTGGGTATCTGAGCTGAGGAAGATAGAAGGAACCTCAGCTGACAAGAGACATCTCACCCAGCTGTGCTGTGGAGACACAAGTTAGGACAAGAAAGAACCAGAACACACCCACTAAATGCAAAAGCAGTGGGGTGGGGATGTTGTTGCCTGTGGGCACTTACAGGAGGCAGGAGGTCTTTCTTTTGTTTCTAGTGCAGATGTAAGAACTGAAGGAGGAGCTGAGGCCAGAGACACCAATTCCCATACCCCAGGGCTAGAGGTGATTACAAAATCGAAGCTGAAACAAATTAAGAAAATGAACAGTAAAAATAAAGAGTTTCCAAGGGAATGAAGCCTGGGTTTATCTTACAAAGAGTATACTGAAGCAAAGAAACCCTCTTCTACCCCCAAAGAAATTTTCTTCTACCCCCATCAAATGGTCACCTGCCCCAAAACAATTCAGAGGAGAACTTAAAAAATCAAATGAGAGTGTTTGAGGAAAAAAACAAATATTACAATACAATGAAAACAAAATGATTATGAAAAGAGAGTTAACTAATTAGAAAAGGAGATACAGAATCTTAAGGAAAAAGTAACTCCTTGAAAATCAGAATTGGGCAAAGGGAAGCCAAAAATGTTATAAGAGATCAAGAAATAGCAAAGCAAAATATAAAGAATGAAAAAAATAGAAGGTAACTTGAAACATTTCAGAAAAAAAAGCAACTGTTACAGAGAAAAGATCAAGAAGAGAAAAACATAAGGATAATCACACTACCTGAAAGCAATGATCAAAAATAGAATCTTCACACAACAATGTAAGAAACAAATAAAATTGTCCTGAAGCATTACAATAAGAGGGAAAAGTAGGAATAGAAAAAATCCACTGATCACCACCTGAAAGAGATGCTACAAGGAAAACCCATAGGAATATCATAGTCAAATTCCACAACCTCCAACTCAAGTAAAATATTAGGAGCAAGACAGAAAAAAAAATGCATTTGCAAATGCTACAATTAAAATCACATATGACCCAGCACTGTTGAGACCAAAACATTACTGATCTTGGAACACTATTTATCAAAGAGCAAATATGGGGTTTGCAACCCAAAATATTATACCTAGCACAAGTAAGCATAATCCGCAATGAAAAAAATGAATGTTTAATAAACTGCCAGATTTTCCAGACTTTTTTAAAAACAAAAAAAAAAACAGAACTTAATGGAAGAGTTGACATACAAGAGCCAAGAGAATAATAAAGAACATACAAAAGACTAATTAGAAGAGGATCAACAAGTATAGACTGTTTATCTTTTATGTATGTAAAATTTAAAATATATGTCTAAGATTGTTAACAATAATTGGGTAATTTGTAAGAAAGATTATGATAGATATGAGTGTTATTATTATTAAAAGTAAAACCCTTAAGGAACAGCTGAAAAGAGTAATTATACAAATAAGGCACAAGAAAAAGAACTAACAGAGTACTTAGATAGGGGAGGAGAACTGGTAGTTCTAGAAATTTCTTTCCAACAGGAATGGGTTCAAGACCAAACTAGATAGATAGATAGACAGATAGACAGATAGACAGATAGATAGATAGATAGATAGATAGATAGATAGATAGATAGATAGA